>NW_017307334.1:236012-237850 GCF_000935625.1 Nanorana parkeri
CCCGGCCATAGCTGATTGGGTGTGCACAGATGCCTAACTTCCAGGTTTGCATAAGCTCAAGTTTGCACCAAACACAAGCTCATCCCTACTTGGTCCCATCTGTTGATTTGTTCACATAGCTGAAAAACTTTCTTTTTATGTGTTTGTGATGATCTGTTGATTAGCACTTAGGTGTTATCTGCAGGTTAGCTGAATGCTTTCCAAA
Organism: Nanorana parkeri; assembly: GCF_000935625.1. Lineage (NCBI taxonomy): Eukaryota > Metazoa > Chordata > Amphibia > Anura > Dicroglossidae > Nanorana > Nanorana parkeri. The sequence goes on from NW_017307334.1 coordinate 236,218, forward strand.
TGAAACCAGAAAAAGACGATTAGGTTGTAAACACCAGAGTTTCTGCTTCTATAAAATCAGTGTATACAGCATACTTTTACAAGGTATTTATAAAGCTTTCATCCAGCTTCAAGCAACTTTTCTGAAGGATTTATAGAGCTCTTTAGCTGCAGATTAGGGATAGTAAACACAAGCTTTAATGGACCCCAAGTCGGAAGCGCCCTAGATCTTCAAGGAGCATTTAGAGGCTCATGTGACCAAGGTTCCTCCCTCAATTCAAGGGACTAGAGAGATTAGAAGAGACCTGATGACAGCATGTTCCCAAGGAGCATCTGACAAACCTAGGCAACTTCTGATCAAAAAGTGCTGGAGAACCAATTATTTATTTATCTTCACAGCATAAGATTTTTTTCCAGTCTTTTGTGTTTTTGGCTATGTTGCAGAATCACTAATCATTTATGTTTTTACTTTATGTCCACAATAGGGCTCATTCCCACCAACACAAATACAGAAGATACACCTGTATTTGCACTTGCCGGGAGCTCCAGATGTTGTGTATTTGTGTCCATACGATTATAATGGCACAATGTGCTGTAATTGGGTGTGCACATATGCATGCATATTTGGGTAAGTTCTTGAACTTCCACATTCATGAAGTTACGCCAGTCTGCATACATGCGTAAACAATGGTAATTGTGTTAACGCATGCACACCTGCTTACAGTGTGTTGGCTTCATACAATCCTATGGACATGTATATGCAACAGCTGGAGCTCTTAGGCAGCGCAAATACAGACATATTTTCTGCTATATACCCATACACCTGTATGTGTGTCCATAGGAATGAGTCCTTAAAGTATATTTAAAGCCAATACATTGTAGTGTGGCAACTGTTTTGTTAGATTATTTGATTGTGTCTGTCTTTTTGCATTAATTAGATCTTTGTACATTTAATAAACTCTGTTGTGGTATTTTATGTGATAATACATAGTAGTGTTTTAACTTTTTTGATAGGGGATTTGGTTTTGTCCCATCAACAAATGCTTACAGAGATCCTAACACCCCACCACCACCAACACCACCACCCCCTCCACTCTAGCATAAAGCTTTGCCTTTAGATATACTATACCTTTGCTGGTAACTTGACGAGTGACGAGTCGAATACCCAGTGTTCGGTTCAAATTTGAACTTTCGATCATGGGAAAAGTTCTAATTCGAATTCTAACTCAATGCAAGTCTATGGTGGTAGAACATTGAAAATCAAATGCCCCCTTTTTGAAGCCTTATATGCAATTTATTGGCCATAAAAAGTGTGTGGAGATCCGGGTACTGCCCTGGGGGACATGAATCAATGATTAAAAAAAACTTTAAAAAAAACAAAATTTTTAAAGCAGCAGTGATTTTAACATTGCTTAATTGGTAACAATAAAAATTAAAAATGTCTTTAAATATCGTGCCTGGGGGGTCCCCTCAACCTGCCTATAAAGTGGCAAATCTGTATATTGTATAGATGTATAGTTAAGTTAAACAAATTACATTTATTTATTTATTTATTTATTTATTTATTTATTTTAAAGCGTGCAGTTCCCTCTCCCAAACAATACCAGACCCTTTAAGGTCTGGTAGGAATTTTAGGAGGGACCCCATGTAAAAAA
>NW_017307334.1:239692-247318 GCF_000935625.1 Nanorana parkeri
CCCTCGGCACTGGAAGGGTGCTTTCCCAGGGTCGCCCCTGGAAAAGCACCTTGTCCCCGTGCCGATGGGCCTCTTCCCCACATGCCCTGGGGCGTTGGTTGTCGGAGTGTGGGCAGGGGGCTTATTCACATCAGGGTACCCCTTTAACAAAGGGGCACCCAGAAGCGCGCCCCCCCCTTGTGAATGAGTAAGCGGTACTTGTACCCCTACCCATTCACTAAAGGGTTAAATCAAATTGAAATGAAAAAAAAGACTTTTTGAAAAAATCCTTTAAATGGGAAAAAAAATATAAAGGATTTTGACAAGTCCTTTTTTGTTAAAAAAAAATAAAAAATGCATCCACTGATGTAATCCAGGGTCAATCACGACATCCAGCATTGTCCACGACTCGACAAAATAAAAAATAAAACAATAAAAAATAAATATAAATAATGATTTTTTTAAAACCCGACGACCGCCATCCTGTTCGCTTGCGACGAATACCCGCCGCAGAATAGCATTTTGAAAAGTGCCGGTAACATATAAACATTTGGGCAGAGCTAGCAGTGACAGCTTGCTCCGCCCAACTGTTTACAGTTGTAAACAGGTGAGCCATGATTGGGCAGAGTCATCATGGCTTTGCCCAATCATTGCTCTCACAGTTCTCTGTGCCCTGATTGGGCAAAGTCTTGCACCTGATCGGTGGTCAGTTGCAAGGCTTTAGCCAATCAGGGCTCACAAGGCACAGAGCCTTGTGCGGGATGCTCAACGGGCGAATAGACCACCGAACACCCGGACAGTTTGTGTGTTTGCCGAACATACAAACTGCTGATGTTCGAGTCGAACTCACATTCGGCTCGAACATCGAGCCCAACACTAGTCAGGACACATTCTTTGTCCTAAGAATATAGGGCATGTTTTACTAAAGTCGAGTTCATGTGAGTCTCAATTCACACTGTTAACGTATCAGGATCCTTATATATAGCTATTTTCAGCTGAACCCAATGAGTTTTGAAAATGACAGTTCTTCCACAGTTCCTCAGTGCTTCCTTTCTAGTGAAAATTTACAAACTCGCATTTTTCTGGGTTTTTGTAGGTAAACACAGCAATAATCAATCAGTATGCAATGTCTGGCATAGCTTAGATGACAAACGACCAATAAGCAAATTAAGTAATAGTTTATCCTGAAGAATTTCTTGCATAAGACTTTTTTATAATTATTTTAAAATGGTAAAAGTAGGATTTGCTTTGGAAAGAGATGTAGAATATTAAATAATTGTAAAAAAAAAAGTCAATTTTGTAAATAAATAAAATTAAATCATTTAATGTTTCATATATACCTAAATAATTAGAATATCATCTGCCTTGTTTCATTAAATAAAGCAGAGCCCTGTTTTTTACAGAATTCAACACACTCCAATGCCTGAACTGATTATGTTTTCTAGCAAACTCTGCAACTGTGCTAATTCATGAAGTCAACTCAGTATATCTTATCATGAGTTCCCTGTAATCCAATGCAGTCAGAGGTTCTCACAAAATAAGTTGCGGGATTAGGGTTAAACGAAACCCGAAACACTCTAGCGACACGTGGACATTTTTTGGGGGGAGAATGCGTCATGGCTTATTTATATGTAAATAGTATCACCCATTCATATGTAAATATCACAGTTGAGATTATTTTCAGTGGGGGTCCAGTAGCCCCTATCTTAATTTTGGTTGCCCCTGTCTGCCTGACATCTTGAGTTTGGGTTTCTGCTGCCATGAAACCCAGACATAGCATTCAAAACCCGGACTGTCCGGGGAATCTTGGACAGGTGGCAACCCTATGTGGGATACTTGCTGTAGCATATGTTGTTAACTTCCTCCTTTTCTAAATAATTTGTCACTTATACATTTAAACTTCCAAGGCAGGTTTGAATGTAATTAGTGACTGTAGCAGGTAATGACACTTTGTGACATTAGGGTTTCTGTATGTGTGAGGCATCCTCTCCAACATTAGAAACAGCTAAGAAAAGAGGTTCCAGGATTCATTAAAAAGGGACTGGGGCTGACTGGAACACTATGGCAATTCCTGGCTGAAAAAGTGAAGCTCTGAGCAGGTAGCTTGTACTTACTATACTTTTCAAAGCCTTATTTTCTATCATCACTGGATAGAAACCTTTCATGTAGGGATGCACCGATACCAATTTTTCGGTATCGAGCACGAGTACCGATATTTTTTTTCCTGTACTTGCCGATACCTAATACCGATAGGATAGCATATTTGACCCAATTCTATATGGGTTGGACTTGATGGATGTATGTCTTTATTCAGCCCCAAATACTATGTAACTATGTAAGTCCCATTAAGGAAGCCAGGCTGCGTTTAATGATTCGCCACCTGGCATCCTGATTAGCCAGATTAGATTTGGGGTCTATTCACGAAGCTGCCGAGGGCAGCCGAGTGAATGACCGATCTGAAGTGAAGTGAGCCGAACACTGAAATGCATATGCTTTCGGCCGCTCGACCATGATCGGGAGCTGTACGGGCTATTGTGAATAGCCCGTACAGCACCCCTTCAGTTCTACTGAACCGAAGGGGTCCTGGGGCCGAAGCTAGCCGAAGGATCGGCCGAAGCTACGGCCAGATCCTTCGGCAGCTTCGTGAATAGACCCTTTTGTATATTAATCCATTTGTACATAAATTACTTTGTAGTGTACTTTTCTCCACAACTGATACGTTATCTGCTGTGCTTGTACACTGACGGTGGCATGTTGTAATTCTGCAGCCACATTTTTAATAAAAATGAATCCAGGCAACCTGCCAAGTCTTTAAAAAAAAAAAAAATACAGTATTGTGTTTATCTCTGCTCGATTTAATAGGTATGAGTAATATTTGTCTGTGTGTCTAATAGCCAGAAGATTGTATAATTTGGGGTTTGATTTCATTTCAGAATGCAGAACAAACCTAATTTGTAATGAAAAAGTGACACAGCGCTAAGGGACTTTTTCCCTTTTTTTCATAGCAGCTTTAGGGTTTATTGGTTTTAGTTGACTCCAGGAGCGCAGATTTTTATTTTTACAAACGTAAATATGTGTTATATGTTTGGGGCAATATATTAAAAATATAATATGTTAAAAACAGGGCTCTACCAGAAGAGCACTATCATCAGCACATAGACTCTAATCCTCAATGCTTGGTCCCAGAAAAAGCAGGTAATATTCCAGCAGGATTTTCATTATAGGGCAGCACAGTGGTGTAATGGGTAGTGCTTCTGCCTGGTCCCTGGTTCAAATCCGGGCCAGGTCACTATCTGCAAGGAGTTTGCATGTTCTCCCTGTGCTTGTATGGGTTTCCTCCGGGTACTCCGGTTTCTTCCCACACTCCAAAGACATGCTAGTAGGTTAATTGGCTCCTGTCTAAATCAGCTCTGTATGTATGGGAGATAGCGACCTTAGATTGTAAGCTCCTTCAGGGCAGGGACTGATGTGAATGTGCAACTATGTAAAGCGCTGTGTAAATTGTCAGCACTATATAAATACCACTAATAAATACATTATGTTTGCATAGGGAGCAGTAGAGGGAGCATAATCGGGCACTCTTGACTTTCAGAACACCCTCTAAAAATAACATAATAAAGTATTAAAATGAATAAGATATTAAAACAATATTATAATAAAGAATAGACTAAAATAGAATTTAAAAAAATAGATAAAAGGGAAAAAAAGGACATAATGTATCACATTGATTTAAATCATGTTAGAGATGTAGTCAAACAAAATGATGGACTACTATGAAGAGCAATACAGGGATTACCCAATACAAAACTGCCAAAGCCAGCACAAATGAGATGGTAAAGCTGACCTCCAGGCAGATAAAAAAGCCACAAATTATTGCAGGTTTGTATTAATTTTTAAATAATTCAATATATTTTCATATGCAACTAATGTAAAGTGGAACTCCAATTTCAAATGTAATATTTTCAGTGAATCCTGATGACCCTCTGTTTTGTATCAATGGCTGCTCTTTTTCATGAATGCAACAGTCCTCAGAAACATCATTTTTTTTCAATGGGCTCAAACAGGACCATCACCATAATGAGGCAGCCTGAGGCTGTTGCCTCAGGCTGCATCTCTTTGGGTCACGTGGTGGGTGCATCAGGCAAAGCGGCATGACTGCAATGTTTGCAGTGTGCCTGCTGCCCCCATTCCGGCCAGAGTGTCCCAGGTTGCTAAGAGCAGGGTGGGGAGATGTGTAAGGGCCATACACATCTTCCCTCCCAGATCTTAGGACGCTCTGGATAGTGTCTTGCTCAGATCCTGGCAACCAGTGATGTCAAAGTAACCCTCCACCACCCAGTTAGTGTGCAGAAAGGCAAGGGATGCCCCTGGACTCAAGTATAGTTCAGGTTGTGTGACATTTAGCATCCTGTCCAGTTGACTCTCCTTGTAGTTCTACAGACTAGGGGGGTGATGTAATTACCTGCCTAACATTGTTACAGGACATTCCTCAAGCACTTTTTTTTACAGTAAGCTGTTCAAGGGCCCAATAAACTATGATTGGTGGTTGTAGAGGAATGTGGAGTCTTACACAGCACATCTGATTGTAGTGCATTGAACCGCGTGTATAGTTCAATGGGTGCAGAAACCATGATCTTGAACTGTCTTAAGCCGTCCGCCTCTTGCAGCAATACTGCACATCTCCATTGTGCCAAATATTGACAAAGTCATTATTATTGGCACAAATTGTGTGACTTTGTGTGCCATTTGGTGCATTAGTCAATCTTACTGTTCAAACCCTTCAATTTGAACAGTTATTCAGTGCACTCCCAAAATCAGTGTTGCATGCGGCACATTATCAAAAGTTTTTGAAGCCAAAAATATCCTTTGAGGGCAACCTACAGTGACAAAAGGTCCTTAAGCACCACTGCTCCCCTCCCAACACTAGAGAAGAGAGAGTGATAGATGAAGAACAGAGTGGTCACATGACAGTGACTTGTAATTGTTTTGATATTTGTGGGCAGTTTATTTTTATTAACATCAATATTTGAACAGCGGCAAGGGAGACATTAAATTGATTGATTAAATTGATAATTGGAGCTCCATTTTAAGTACCTGAATATGACTAACACTAGAATCTTACCATGCTCTGTATAGCCTCTGTATTTTAGGTGCAATTAGGGATTCCTGCATCAGGAACTTGCAGCAGGAGTCGCTAATCTGCCATTTACACGATTCATGAGTCAAGGGATAGTGATTGATTCCCAACCTATGTGATACAAACATGCACTGTGCCGGTGTTCATTTCATACGGTTGACAACTAAATGGCAGATTAGGGAATCCTGACACAGGAATGCGTAATCACACCTAAAATATACTGTAGGTGTGAATGGAGCCTAACAGGTGATTGAGAAGATAAGGGTCTTTGTCAACTTGAACTATATGTATCATAGCAGTACCCAGTACTAGGGATGCACAGATACTTTTCGAGTACCAGTGCAGATACTTGGCATTTTCATGAGAACTACCAGGGTTGCAGCGGTTGGAGCTGGGACCTAGCTCTGGCCCTCCACCACTGTCCTGAAATCATTAGTCTGTATTGTTTTAGAAAAACTGTCACATGACAATAAACAAAAATGTATCAGTACTCGTACTTGTAAGTACTCGGCAAGTACCAGTACTCGTACTTGCAAAACTGGTATCTGTGCATCCCTTTATTTCTATTTATAAAAACAAAATCATACATTAAAACAGAGATGTACAAATCCCAGGAGCTCCGTGTGCTCCTTACAAATGACAGCTGCCTCCTAATTTTTGAATTTGTCTCTAGTCTAGTCTTGGAGCTCAAAAGTATCGGTACTTGTACCGAGTACTGTACTTGGTATCTGTGCAACCCTACCCAGTACTGGTAGACATGGGTTCTGACAGTAGTAAGAAAGCACCTGGTCTCAGGCCTTTTTACAGTAAACTCCTTATTATCCGGTATCCACAGAGATTGGTAGATTCCAGATAAATGTCGTTTCTGGGTGCTTGAGAGTTACTATTAAAAATAGGTCTAACTAATACCATACCCCATACTATACCATAACATGAAAAGTTGAAATGTCGTAATCAAAAGCAACTTAAGACAAATGGACACACTTAAAACAAATTAAGACAAATAGGCGCACAATCGTTTCCAGGATAATACATGCCGCAGATCAGCAGAACAATGAGTACACAGGGGATTTTTTTCCCCGGTTCGATGAGAGTTCTGGTTAGTTGAATACTGGATAACAGAGAGTTTAAGGTATATAGTTTGAGAACAAGCATCAGCTAGTCACCAGGATCCATTATATCACAAAATCAAACTGATCTAATCTAAACCAAGATATTATGCACAACCAATGTTAAATTATTATTCTTATCATATTGTTATGTCAAAGGTTTATGGCTTCTGTGCCAAGTATCAGGAAGATGAAGCATACTGGCTAATTTCAAGGACAAAGAACCTCACAGCTTGACAATAATGTTCTTCTGTAGCCGTCTCATTTTTCAAGCTACTGTAACTTCCAGTTGTCTAGCTGTCCTTGACATTGGGCACTGCCTACCAGCAGATAATATTATATCACCATCTTTGCTCACGTGCAAGGACAGAGACTGCATACAAAAAAAAAGACAAGTTCTATGCAGCTACATACAGTTTCATTTCACAGATTAAATGTGCAAGGAAAAAGAAAGTATGTTATTATTCAATTTTCCACTTTTTAACCTTCTCTACCACTGTAATCTATTTCCGAACTCCTGCCTTCCACTTGTGCATGCACAGTAAGCTATTCACATGAGATCACGGATGTTTTTGGCCAGATTGGGGGGGGTGGGGTGATCCCATGTCTATGTGTAATACACATGACCACTGACATTACTCAAGAATATCCCTTTCCTAATATTTCTATATTCTGCCTCTTCTCTCCATACTCCCTTATCCGCGGAAGCAAAGGAAGCATTAGCCGAAGATGAACATTCATGAAATCTATAATAAGCCTTAGAGAAAGCACCCTAACCCCTCAGAAACGCTCACTGCAATTTCATTTGACACTTGTTTTGACTTGCTTAGTAAACTAAAGCAAAGCAGACAAATAGTGGACCTTTTATAACATGATTACATCTAAACAGTCAGCCGACACTAACAAGATTCACTTGCTGGGACAATAGAATCAAAAACTAAAAAAATATCTAAAATCATGCTCTGTCAAGGAATTACTGATCTTCCAGACCTATTTGTCCTCTTTTTGTTTTCCTAGGTACAAGCTTACTGATTAAGGACTACTGTACAAAAATAAGACTAATGTGGGACTTGTAATTTCTGATCTGTGCTTTTTTAATAGCGAAAAGGCTATAGGGTGAACATTGTATAAGACTTCCTAAGAGTGCATCAGTATGGGCTTCAGTGCAGCAGGTTCCAGGACAGGTTGATTTAGGGACAGGCACTACCTTTTCTCTTAGACATGTGTCCATCCATGGTCATTTATATAGCTTGTATAGAATTAATCATTTTGTATAGAATTAATAATTAATGAATTAAACATTCAGAAATAAAGGAAGCGTTACAGCATGAATTAAGCAAAATTAAGCAATTCATTAAACAAAAATGAATGTGTGTATATATATATATATATATATATATA
>NW_017307334.1:248216-264086 GCF_000935625.1 Nanorana parkeri
TATATATATATATATATATATATATACCGTATATATATTAATTTGGGGTTTAAATGTGCTTTAAAACAAGGAGCCATTACAGTGTGGTTACCATTAATACACAGCCCACACATGACACACTGCAGGTACTGGAACATTTTAGATGATAGTAGTGAACTAGGCAGATATGAGTCGGATGTCTATGTGACCAGAATAGATCACTGGTATGATTTAGTTAAGAAGGCCTAAAAAAACTTTAAAAAGTCCATATGTGCTGTAAAAAAAAGTTTGCGTTTATTTGTTGTTATTTTGCTATTGTGGGTTTTACAGTTTACTTGATGTGCAGAATTCAGTTTACAAGGTAATTGAATACAATGACAACATCAGCAGTATCTGAGAGTGCAGAGCAGGGAGTGGTGTGGTGGAGTCTAGACTATATTTAAGCTGACTATTCAGCAATACAATGGGAGGTCAAAGAAAATTCAGTGATTTGAAAATCCTCTGCAGAATATTTTAGGAGGGGCCATGCTGTTCTTTTGCCCCCTATTAAACCAGGTTATTTGAATAGCCTATGTTCCAAACACTTAAGTATGCATTACAGACTTCTTCTGAAAATATGAATTGTGTTTTTGTTCCACTTACCGTCACTTTAGTGAAAAAAAAAAAATATATATATATATATCTATCTATCTATCTATATCAATATATATATAGATATATATCTATAGATATATAGATATATATCTATATATAGGCTGGCATTGCTGATCTCTTCTTTTAGAAATGCTAGTTGCCTGGCTGTTATGCTGGTTCTTTGGGCTCTTAGACTTTCTGAGTCACTGACATTAAAGAAGTAGATAGATCAGAACTGTTTTTACTCCAACTTAACTAGCTGCATTATTGTTCCAGGACATGGATTTAGGAAGTATTAAAGCCAGAGGCAGCAATCCTAGACTTTGTCGAAAAATCAGCAATGATAGCCTCAATATGTTCCATGGTACAGGATCACTTTAGTGCAGAAGGCTTTCTTGTCAGGAAGATTTCTTCATTTGTTATAATGTTGTACTGCAATTATCCAATTATACTTTTTGTCCAACTACAATAAAGTGAATTTGTTTCTTAACCACATAAGAATATTGAATGTAGCATATATATCGTAAAAGCTTCAACAACATTTCTAGGATGTATCTTCAACCTTCAGCTCCTCCTACTCTGTCATCATTACCCTGAGGCCCGGTTCACACCTGGGCGTTTTGTAGCGCGTTCCTACGCTCTGCAAAACGCTCAAACACCGAAATCCCATTATTTCCTATGGGTATGGTTCACACCTGGGCGTATTACAGGCCGTATGAACGCGCTGCAAAACGCCCAACGCCCAAAGAAGTACAGGAGCTTCTTTGGGGCGTATTTGGAGCGCGTATCCATTGGGATACAGCCAGGTAGCCCTCGGAAACGCGCGTTTTTTTTAACCACGAATCGCGGTAAAAACACGCGGCACGAAACGTGCGACAAACGCGCATATTCTATACGCCTAGGTGTGAACCCAGCCTTAAATGTACTACATAGCAGGAGCAGTAGTCAAAATGCTCCAGTGTAAAATTACACTTGCAGATAGACAGCAAGCAATAGTTTGCATTAAGTAATACAGTGTAACAATGGATTTTTACATGTTGTTTACTATTTTATCTATGTACTATTTTATTATGTAGATCAGCGGTTCTCAACCTTTCTAGTGCCGTGACCCTTTGATAAAATTGCCCAAGTTGTGGCGACCCATAACAGTAAAATTATTTTCGTTGCTCCTTCATCGCTGTAATTTTGCTACCGTTAGATAACTTTTAGATAGCGGCTCCCGGCCACCAGGGAGAGGAACACTTTCTCCCGGAAAGGTTTACTCTGCTCGATCAAGCAGGTTAAACCTTGCCCTGCTCTGGGTTTTTTTTCTGACATCGGAGCCGCCGGCCGCCATCAGTCAGAAAAAAAAACAAAGCAGGGAAATGTTTAACCTGCTTGATCGAGCAGAGTAAACCTTTCCGGGAGAAAGTGTTCCTCTCCCTGGTGGCCGGGAGCCGCTATCTGATAGCGGGAGACTCCTGGAGCGTCCGGGAGAGTTGGGATGTCTTTAGGCGACCCCTGGCAAATCGTCATTCGACCCCCGAAGGGGTCACGACCCACAGATTGAGAACCGCTGATGTAGATCAAAGGCGTAACCTTTGAAACATTAAAATGACACTAAACTCAGGATTTAAATCTTAAAAATTAGGGCTGTGCAAATTAACGATTCATTTCTCGATTAATCGTAAATCTTTTTGATCGATTAAAAAATGTTTGATTGCTAATGAAAATACTCACCTCTCCACCAGCTTCCGGGAGTCCCGTCGACTCCTCCCCCTTCCCCTAGTGGCTCCGTCGGCTAACGAAGGGAAGGGGAGAGGAGTCCGGTGACGTCGATGTCCCCAAGTGGCTTCGTCGGCAAGGGAAGGGGGGAGGAGTGCGGTGACGTCGATGTCCCCAAGTGGCTCCGTTGGCTAACGAAGGGAAGGGGGGAGGAGTCCGGTGATGTTGATGCCCGTGACGTCACCAGACCCCTCCCCCCTTCCCTTCGTTAGCCGACGCAGCCACTTGGGCCGGTGAGTTTGCCCAAGAAACTTTCTGCACGAGCGCCAGCCAAGGCATTGGCCTATACACATACAGCACAGCAATGAAGTAATAAAATGAACTAGGATCACACTAATCCAGCACGTTATTATTCTGAGTTGCCTCACTCAAGCGGCGGCCATATTGAGTGGGGCACGTGAGATTAATAACGTGCTGGATTAGTGTGATCCTAGTTCATTTAATTACTTCAATGCTGTGCTGTAGGCCAATCTCGTTGGATCTGTATGTGCGTTATAATTAATCGAAATTAATCGATTAAAAAAAATTTCGATTAATCGAACACGAAAATTTTAATCAGTAACAGCCCTATTAAAAATAAATTAAAGTACCTGAACTATTAACAAAAAAGTATCTTATTTGTATATCACTCAGCTGTAGATCCTCAAACCACCTCTGAATTCATGCTGACAATGTCCTTCCATCTGGAGGGTGGCTACTTATGTTCCCCATGGTCCCTGTGTGTGTTGTAAAGTAGATGATTTGAGGATGTACAGCCGAGTGATACACAAATAAGATACCTTTTTGTTAATAGTTAGGGTACTTGAATGCATTTTTAGGATTTAAAGGAGAACTATGAGATGAGTGAATATCACTCATCCTCATAGTTTGAGCCGATGTGTGACAATAAATCAGGAAGTGAGCAAACACATACCATCATTCGCTCACTTCTCGATCATCTTCCTGCAGAGAGCGGTGACTGTCAGTCACCGCACCACGCAGGGATTCCCCCCCTCCCCACCCCGATCCTCCAACGCTGACTGGAGGAACGGACGGGGCGGGTACAGCTGGCTCTGCCTCTATATAGGCAGAGCCAGCTGTCATTCACGGGATCCGTCACAGCTGCGACGGTCTCAGTATTCCGCGAGCTGTAGCCTTTGATATACTGAGCTTTGGGTCACGGGAGGATGCTAGTATATGTCCTCCCAGGACCCTTCAGAGAACTATGGGGGAAAACTCTTACCCCATAGTTCTCTTTTAACTCCTGAGTTTAGTGTCACTTTAAATGTGTTCCTATTTGACCTACTTCTTTTCCTTATTTAACCATAATTAACTCCTTCCTCTCCTTGGCTATTATTTTGATGCTTTATTATTATTATCATTGTTTTTATTTTTTTAATACTTTTTATTTATTTACATATATATATATAAAAATAAAATACAGATGTTGCAGCACTCCATTCTTCATCTTTTATTTGTCATATCATCATAATCACATAAAAGGCAACAGTTTCAAACCCAACATAGTTCTTTCTCAAGCCCACACGTAGTTATCACTCTGTTGTTGTTTAACCTCTATTAATGCTTGATCTAATATCTTCTCTGGATATATATATAGTCTTAGTCCGTAGGGTTCAATATTGAGTTGGCCCACCTTTTGCCACTATAACAGCTTCTGGCAACTCTTCTGGGAAGGCTGTCCACAAGGTTTAGGAGTGTGTCTATGGGAATGTTTGACCATTCTTCCAGAAGCGCATTTGTGAAGCCAGGTACTGATGTTGGACGTGAAAGCCTGGCTAACAAGTCTATTGGGTTGAGGTCAGGACTATGTGCAGGCCAGTCAAGTTCCTCCACCCCAAACTTGCTCATCCGTGTCTTTATGGACCTTGCTTTGTACACTGGTGCATGGTAAAAAAAAAACAGGAAAGGGCCATCCCCAAACTGTTCCAAAAAAGTTGGGAGGATGAAATTGCCCAAAATGTCTTGCTATGCTAATGCCTTAAAAGTTCCCTTCACTGGAACTAAGGGGCCAAGCCCAACCGCTGAACAACAACCCCACTCCATAACACGTCCATTGGATTGCCAGACAGAGAAGCGTGATTCGTCACTCCAGAGAAGCGTGATTCGTCACTCCAGAGAATACGTCTCCACTTATTTAGAGTCCAGTGGCGGCGTGCTTTACACCACTGCATTCGATGCTTTGCATGGCACTTGGTGATGTAAGGCTTGGATGCAGCTGCTCGGCCATGGAAACCCATTCCATAAAGCTCTCAATGTACTGTTGTTGTGCCAGTCTGAAGGCCACACGAACTTTGGAGGTCTGTAGGTATTGACTCTGCAGACAGTTGGCAACTTCTGCGCACTGTATGCTTCAGCATGCGCTGACCCTGAGAAGTGTATAGTGGACAGTGGACATTGATATCCACTCTCAGGTATAAATGGTCCCTTATAGCTCAACTCCAAGCAGGTACAGAAAACAAAAATGAATTGTATAATTAATGATGAATCTGTATTAATTAATGATGCATCTAATAATTGAAAGTATTTTTGTAAATGCAAGTAGTGTAAGTACCTGAATTTGACCTGCTATCAGCCTTTTGGAAAGGAAAGGAAAGCTCAAAAGGGGGGGAAGGGGAGGGAGAAGCAGCACAAGGAGTCAGGTGTGTCGCATTGTATGCAGATAGGACGAGAGAGCAGAATGACAGAGAACTGAGATCATCAGTGTAGTATTTTTACTTTCACAATCCGGTCACAAGTGTAAGTGAAAACTGCAGCAGAGAAAGATCAGATCCCCTCCTCTGACAGACAAGTCTATGCTCTGTAGAACAGCTGAGTAAATAATAGGACAGGATGGACAGGAATACAAATCCTTTGGCAGGTAAAAGAGCTCCCTTATGTGTTTTATCTGTTTGCCTGGAGTTTTGCTTTAATGTAAAGCATTTTATCAGTGAGGGTTACTGTGTTGTAAACCACATGTGCACATAGTTTGTAATTATTTATGTACATGGGGGGCACTTTTATTATTCCCCTATCTCACTGCTGACTGTAAACAGCATGAAAACGAGTCAGAGTAAGAACCAGTAGCCAGAGATGAAGTGACCTAGGGTGCTTAGGTTTGTAGCTTTCAAGAAAGAGTTACTTTGTTATCATATTGGGATTTGGCCATGCTGACATGTACCCTACTGATTTATGTGAAGCATGGTTTTTAATGACAGGTTCACTTTAATAGGTGTATTTAAAACACGCAAGTGTGTTTACCCAGACTAGGACCTGCTGCAGGCAAAATGAAAAGGTGTGGAGCTGGTGCAACGCCTGAAGGCTTCCACCACCTAGGACCATAATTATATGTACAGGGAGCTTCTGATTATATGATACATTATTACCGTAGTAGAAGCATTGGAGAGGAACACTTAAACTGTAGACTTCCCACTAGCAGTTTCTCTTTCCAGAAATTATACTCAGTGGGATGTCTATTGCAGGACACACCTGAATGAGTCAGCAGGCCTCATTCTAAACAGGAAGCCAATGGACTAGACCGGGAGCTTTTGTTGACACTTCTCAAAATAAAGCATCAATCCCCCTTGTTTGATAAACATTAAATGGCAGTAGTGTATTAAAGTGTATCTAAACCCAAGAACAATGATGTCATATATTGCAGATTACCAGTCCCTAAATGTGGTGGATGCGCTGGTTTTCTTTTTTCCCTTTAATTTCACCTGGCGATCCTGCTAGACTTCCTGCCCTAGGGTGACAAATTTCACTTATTGTACTAATGGAGAAGACTTTCTGTCTCCCTAGGGCAGGACATGTGTTGGGACTACAGAACACGTCTTCTCTTCTCTATAACATGGGGGGGCTACAGAATTGAGAGAACCGGGAACAATACTAATTGATAGGCCCCTTTCACACAGATACCTGCCAGTTTCTATCAGCAACAGATCCATGCAAGGACCCCTTGCTAATCGAAGCAGTACAGATTGGATGTCACCATTGCGTTGGGAAAAAAAATGAACTTAGCTGACCAATGTTAGGTCTATGGGGTGTCGGATGTAAACAGATGTGTTTTACATCAGGTTACACCCGATCTGTCACGATCAGTTCCACCAAAACGGAGCTCTGTTCCATTTGGTTTTCCAGACATGGACAGTTTCGGGATAATCGGAAGTACTGTACTGTAAATTGATGCACATACGTAAAGATCAGGCTGCCCATAGACCAACGTTTGGCTTCCAATCAGATCCGCCGGAAAAACTGACAAACAAGCTGATTGAACGCCCGTCTGAAAGGGGCCATAGCAGTCTGTAGAGCTTCAAGAATTAGTCAGGGAAGAAAAAGGCATGATAAGATCAAGATGTAATTTTTGGGCTTTTCAAATAGATATAACAAAATGTTTTCTATGTTATATTAAGCAGACCAAAAGGTAGCAAAGAGAGAAGTTAATTGCTAGGGTTTAGATACCCTTGTTGCTTGAAGTAAGTAACTCTCCATGTTATGTTCCTATTCCTACTGATTATACATACTGCACCATTAATGTACACACTGCAACTGTTGCCTTATTATTATTATTATTATCATCACTCACTGGTAGTGTTACTAGGCTGGAAATAAAAGATTCATCAATGTAATTTCTCTTCACCGGCCCGACTAATCTGTATGCACATATTTGGGTGATTTCAGATTTGGGTGATTGGGAAATTTACAGAAGTTGCCAAACTCTTCTAATTCTTTTTTGTCTCACCTCCTTCTGTAAAGATCCAGAGGAATTTCACTGCAGTTGAGCATTATAGGTATTAGGGCATCGCCAGAAATTCTCACCTACTCATGTTCTTTACACTCTTTTATGTAATATTCTTTGAATATTGGGGGGGGAATGCAAAACTTGAACTTAATTTTAATCATGTCATAAATGGCTGTATTGTTGTCTGAGAGTGTTCAATGCAATCAGCTTAAATCACTAAATGATCTGCATTTTTTTCTCACAACAGCCAGGGCAGTAATGCGCAGAGACCCGAAATCGGACATAGTACCTATGCAGCTGGAATGGATGGAAAAAATAAATATGTTAATGTCTATGGAAGAGATGACGGCACAACTATACGACAGGTACTCACAATTTTCAGCTAGTTGGTCCACCTGGCTCCTGTTTTAGGAGAATCCACATCATCAGGATTAACCCCATACTAGTGGGATGAAGCCCCCTAGTGCTCTTAAATCTCCCCTTTATTTTTTATTCCTTGTCTCCCTTCTCTTTCTTCTATTATTCTCCTTTCTCTTGGACTTCTGTTGTGATCCTCTGACGCTCTCTTCCTGTCAGCTGCCTTCCTCTCTTGGACCCGTGTTCATAACTCGGGAGTGTGCAAGTCTATGGTACAGTGCCAGCTCCCATTTTTCCACTTATTTGCTTCTATATTACAAGAGGTGGGGGGGATCATGGATTGAAACAATGTTCTGTTGTGTTATTAAAGCACTTACGTTGTACCCAAGAGTATATATTGTTTTTGCTTTTTTTCTGTGCATGTATTACATGTTTAATGAACTTATAATATTTAAAAATCACAAATGGATCCCTAAATATTGAAATGGATCAATATTTGACAACATCATGCTCCTAAGGAGCTATAGAAGTTAAAGACCTATCAATGGTGGCCTGGGCAATGTAAATGAAATGTAGATTAAAGGAGTTCTAAAGTCCCAGCACATACTATCCTGTAATAACATTAGCATTGTAGTAAACACATACTATAGTTGCAATTAAAGCTTTCTTGAAAAAATCCTTCCATCTGTCCATTACTTTGAACAACTTCCTGGATTCCCATTGAGCTTTGCATCTCTTTCCCTGCTGCTTGATCTGATGCAATCTTAATTTCACTAGACTACATAGTCCATAATGCATTGCTTCCAACAAGCAATAATGACATTACATTATTCAGATGTTGAGTGGTAGTTCAAAAGGCAAGCTCTATAAGTTATGATACAAGAAAGTTCACATTAACAGGGCTGACTGAAATTGTGTCAGTGCATTGAAGAAGTACATCATATGGGCAGCGTCAATAAGTTTACAAACTTCTAGATCGATAAGGCTATTAGTAGTGGGATAGAACTTATGAAAAGTCAATAAAGAAATACATATTAATTTTACATTTTTGACCATAGATACCCTTTAAGGGTGCAGACAGATGTTTGCTGCAGAATGGTTACTATCTACTCAAATGTAGTTGAATGGTTGTAGTTAGGGATGTCCCGATGCCACTTTTTCAGGCCCAAGTACTAGTACTTCCCCTCATGTACTTGCCGATACCAATTACAGATAATTTTTCTTAAAGGGACAGGTGACTTTAAATCAGGGGCGCTCACTATTTTTCGTCTGGAGATCTACTTTTCAAATGACGAGCTCATTGAGATCTACCAATGAAAAAACACCTGCATTCAGGGGTGGGAGGGGGTGTGGCGGTGCACTGAAGTCAATGGCACCGCAGCCAGGCTCCACAGGCAGGCCCCTCGCCCACAGTGCGATCGCCTGCATTAGTGCCTTGTTCCAGTCCAGTGCGATCCGCAAAAATGCAAGCACTATTTTTGCAGTTTGCACTGGACCGGAATGCAGGCACTAATGCAATTGACTTCAATACAGCCATTGACTTCAATACAGCTCCACACCCCCTCCCGCACCTGAACGCAGGGAGTCGGCCGGCTTACATTCCAGTGCGCCCTACAGGTCCCGGCGTCCTGTCCTCCTGTGGTGCTCGTGTGGCCGACGTTGCACATGGGGAGAGGTGTCCTGCACCTTTCCATCTGCAGCGTCTGACACATTCAGCCGGCAGCCGCACAAGCACCACGGGAGCATAGCCGTAGCCAGCTCCTTTTGCGCCTGAGGCAAGTAAAAATAAATAATTTTCATTATTTATTTATTTATTTTAAATTTTCGTAATTTATTTTTTTTACTCTTGGGGTGGCGGGGGGGAAATATTAGGGGTCTAAAAAGTCCCCTGATATTTCCCTTTTAAAATAGAAAAAGAAATTGAGGACACAAAGTCCTCAATCTCTTACGCCTGTATCTCCACCACCCTGTATAATATCTCCTTCTCGGAGGGCTCATCAGATCCCTCTCTCCCCAGACACTGAAATGTCTCCCCCCCTCATTATATCATTTCTGATTCCTCTAATATATCTATTCAGCTGCTCCATTATCTCCCTCTCATACACAGCCGTCCTCTCCCACCATCCCCTAGGTTACCTCCCATACACTAGAGGCCAATCTGCTTAACTAAGGCTCTGGCAGATGACGGCCATTTTGGGTAGGACAGAATGTACTCCAAGTAAATGAAGATTTCCCAGACACTAGAGAATAAAAACTTTCCTGTACTGGAGCTCTTGCTGGCGGTGGCCATTTTGGGTAGGACAGACTGCACTATAAGTACATGGAATATGCAGTTCAGTTTTGGGCACCAGATCACAAAAAGGATGTTGTGGAACTGGAGAAAGTCCAGCGAAGGGCGACCAAACTCATAGGAGGCATGGAGGAGCTCAGCTAGGAGGAAAGATTAACTGGCCTGAATTTGCTCTCTCTGGAGAAGAGGCAATTAAGGGGGGATATGATCACCATGTATAAATACATAAATGGTCCATATAGTGAGCTTGGTGCCAAATTATTCACTTTAAGGTCACTGCAAAGGACAAGGGGGCACTCTTTGCGTCTGGATGAAAAGAGGCATATGGAAAGGCTACTTCACAGTTAGAGCTGTGAAAATGTGGAATAGACTCCCCAGGAGCTAGTTCTAGCTAGCTCCATTAATTGTTTAAAAAAAATCTGGATGTATTCCCAAATGCCGAGAATATTACTGGATATTGAGTTCTTATAGGCATATTAAGCATCAGAGATTGTTCATCCAGGGAATATCCGTTAGCTTTATGGGATCAGGAAGAAATTGAACCATGCTTTATAGGGTTTTTTGCCTTTTCTGGATGAACAGTGGGTAATTCTGGGCATAGCGTTCTGTTTAGGCTTTTCCTTTTCTCCATATTTCAATTCGGTTGAACTCAATGGACATGTGTTTTTTTTCAACCTGACTAACTATGTAACCCCAATGCATCAAATAGTAATAATGCAGTGAGATGCCTCCGTATGATTTTAAATAAACCTGGCATAGGGAAAATATAGGGGCTGCCATCACTTCAATTTAGAAATATAATTTGCCTGGATATTTAGATTTTTGACTAGGTAAAAAGAAAAATCAGCCTCTAAAAGGTTAAAAAAAATTATCTTTGCAATGTCTTAGCTGATCTGTGGACGTTCCAGAAAGTCAATGGACATTTCCAGGATAAACAAGAATAGAACATTTTTGCTAATTATATAGTGTACAATGTAGTTGATTTAAAGATTTCTTTATGTAAATAAAAACCCTGTTTTAAAATGATTACCATGAAGTAACCATCTATGGCACATGTATGTTTAGGTAATACCAAAATTTACCTCCAAACCTCCCTCTCTACAGCATGTCCCAGCATTATTCTTTTTCCTTACTTTATTCCTGTAGCAAGAAACCACCTTTATTGCTCATTGTGACATCATGAGGCCATCACCCAGAAGTACATCGATCACATGGCATTCCCATAACTAGATAGGCAAGCAGCCTATGCTCCTCGGCTTCATCTAGTGGTGGGAAGCCCATGTGAATGGCATTTGCCCAGCATAAACCCCAGTGTGTGGGCAGGTTCTTGGGAGTAATGTGAGTAGTATTGTTTTGCTGACAAAGAAATCAGTTTATGCAGGCGGGGAAGGACAGGGAGGGGTGGAGGATAGTCGGAGTTCTGTAGTCGGGAAGGCAGGGCACACTGGAGTTCTGGCAGATAAACAGATTTAGGATTGTACCAAGTTTAATACAGTCTAGTGCTCTGCACAGCTCCAAACTTGGAAGCTGCATGTTATAGATAGCCTAATAAGGTTGATGTGTAATCTTAATTATAGATCCAGGTAAAGTGAATTCTGCACACAGAGCCAAAATGTAAGAACTATGCCGTTTTTAATAAGAAATTCTAGTTTCCTTTATATATTGCAGGTCATCTTATGATTTTACACACGTGCTGTCACCTTGGAAATTTCTGAAGTGAAAAAGGGAGCCAAGATAGCGGAGTGGAGATATGCAGATGGCAGATATGCTTCATTATGCTCCTGTCATTCAGCATTGATAAAGGCAATATAATCACAATTTAGCAATGGCTGCAATAACGGTTGCCAAAAGTCCTAGATGACACAGAATCTGCCACTACTACAAATAATAAAGATGTGTCAAGTGCCTTGGCAAAAAGGTAACATTTAAAAGTGACACTAAACTCAGGAGTTAAATCTTAAAAATGCATTCAAGTACCTTAACTATTAACAAAAATGTATCTTATTTGTGCATCACTCAGCTGTAGATCCTCAAATCATCTCTGAATTCATGCTGACACTGTCCTTCCTTTGGGAGGGTGACTACTTTTATTCCTCGTGGTCTCTGTGTTGTAAAGTAGCCACCGCTCCAAGCTCACTCCAGTGATGGACTACAAACTCAATACAAAATAGTAAACTAAATGTAAGTTTGTAGTGTAATTGTAAAAAGTTGTTAAAATATAAAAAGGTCAGTCACGTGTCTGAATTGCTTATTTGCATATCTGAACAGGAAAATAAGGATAAATATATTTTGCTTATAATAGGCTCAAAATGACTCTGTTCCCTTTAAAACCCGCTCATCTGCTGGTGAAAATAGATGAAAAAATAGACAAGTTATGATTTTAATAACATAACACTCATAAGCAAAGTATGAACTTCTAAAGTGTTTCTTTATTTGTAATAAATAGTTAACAGTCGTATTTGTTTAAGTCAACACATACCTCTACAAAACTATGTACAGGGAACAAATTAGTGCTTACAGTCTGGCTTACAAAGTGCATTATAGTAAACATAAACAATCGAAGTCTGCAGGAGCTGGGGTCATTGTATAGTATTTATCCATTTTTTTTTTTTTTTACCACAAAAGCCTGACTGCAAGTGTTTCAATATGAATTACATGCAACACCACAATGAGTATTAACATGTTAAATGCTGTATACATGTATCTGTGTCATAGTGCTGTGACCCACATAACATATATTGAGATCTTTTCTTCTTTATGTATTAGCAGTCACCTTTGTACATTTTCATCAGGTCTACTATTCCAATTTGTGTTTGCTTACAATTAAACCAGCGCAAAATGATCTACATATATAGATTCAGATTTATTGCTAATAATGCAGTATTTGCATTCCCTTTACTTTACACCATGGCAAAAGAACCCAGCAGTACCCAAACTCCTGCAATTCCCAGAGGTACAGCAAGCTCAGATCAAAGTTTTACAGCTACACTGTTTGTATGATAGTTGTGTTTAAAGCCAAACTCTTGGCAAAACATGAAATTGCAAGAGGAAATTGCAAAGTTTGCATGACATGTAGGGCACCTCCCCCTTCTTATGTAGCAGGGTTAAAGCTAAAAATAAAAACCTGTAGAGAAAAAAAAGTTAATGAATGTTCTTACCTTTCTCTGTCTGTGCTACATGGGGTGATGTCATGCTCCTTACAACTGAGTATTCCAAATCTCACCAGATAACACTATCTCTTCTCAGGAGATCTGTGCTATTCAGCATTTCCACTGCTCTTGCCAGAAGCAGCATGGCATCACCTTCACCATGTGTGGAAAGGGAAAGTTATGCATATTTAATAACTTTTTTCCCCTACATGTATTTGGTTTAACAATAGAGACTAATAATGATGGGGGAAGGGCCAACATATTGCCTTGCACTTTTAGTGCAAGGTCTGCTTTAAGTGGTAACATCAAGCAGTATAGGAAAATTCCACTTTTAGTAGCCTAACAGTTTCAGAGGTCCAGGGTTTCATGTAGAGAACCTTATTGTAGATATTCACGATGATTGTGGTGGTTGCACTCTCTGACCTGCATAGCTCTTTGTTCCTAAAGCTCTTTGTCTGCATATACAAGTATCAGCTGTCTGTTACGACCAGAGAGTGGCCTATGATGAGCCAAGGTACCCAACATCGATATACTACACATGGAGTGATGGAAGAAGAAAATGCTGCACCAAACATCATCACCACTGGTAAGACCTACAGTAAGGCTTTTTATTGTTCAACCCTGGCCCTGCTTTTAAAATGTACTAAAAAAAGTGTTTGTTTCCTCTACAACTATAGACACTGGGGAACAGTTATGAAAATGTTAATGATCTAACTTTTAGTCATGGCCAGCTTGAGGACAAAGCCACTAAGGAAGTTAGCTCATGCCACATTATAAGCAAGATCCCATTATTATACCTTACTTCTACTTGGGTTACCTGTTATATTTATTTAATCCCCCATCCCCCTGCCCAATTTTTTAAACTATTCCTGGTCACACAAACAAAACAAAAAAAAGTAAACATATTCTTGCTGTCAATTTAATAGTGTAATTGGCAGAAAAAGACAGTTCACTGATTTCTACATGTTTACCCCATATTCCTTTACACCGGTTTTCATGAATGTGCTGTTTTTTTTTTATAATTAAGAGATGATATGCATGGCATGTTAAGATTTTAAACATCCAAACTGCCCTACCCCTGATCTACCAAAAACCACACCTGCCATGATATGGAGGGTTGGGGCTGATGTTTCTTGTACTTTAAAGTGCTCATACCTCAGATTGTGCTATCATATCACAACAAAAGCTGTGATTGATTTTATTGCAGTTATAACCTGATATGTTGTGAAAGCCATTGCCAGACTGGAGGAAAATCTGTTTAAAATGCCCTTATATTAGGGCGCTTCCTAAAGTCCATCAGGCAATGGATTGTCTGCCAACCTATCCCATTTACTGGTAATAACCAGAGAACCTCCCTTCAGTAGTGCTACTTCTCCCAGCTTTAGGAGGTGACCAGGCCAAGGGACAGGGAACATGGCTACACTACAAGATATGATTACAACAGGCCACACTGTACAAGGCTTGCACATTTCCACATCAACCGTGGTGAAAGTTCTTAAGACAATTGAAATAAAAATTGGTGAGCAAAGTATAGTCAGTAGGGATGCACCGATACCGGTATTTCTGTATAGAGTACTGATACTTTTTGTTCGGTACTCGCTGATACTGAATACCAATAACGGAAATTCCATTAAGGAAGCCAGGTGGCGTGTAATGACTCGCCACCCGGCTTCCCGATCAGCAGGGAAGCCGTCCCCATGTGACGAGAAAGCATGGAGCCGGCTTTCTGGCCAAACAGGAAACCGTGAAGCCGGCTCCATGCTCCCTCATCATGCAGTGACGGGGAGCATGAAGCCACCTTCTCTGCCAATCAGAAAGCCGGGTAGTGAGTCATTACACGGTGCCCGGCTTCCTGACCAATCAGGAAGCCGGGTAGTGAGTGATTACACTTCTTGATACCGGAAGTATCAGGCTAGGCATTGGAGCATTTGGGCGCGTACGAGTACTCACCCAAATACTCGGCATCGGCACCGATACTAGTATCGGTGCATCCCTAATGGTCAGTAAAAGTGCAGTTGCAGCGCAGGTCAGATCAGTCAAGTAAAGGGGGAACTGAGACAACATTCCAGCCATAACACAGAGTTAAACTGTTCATGAGTTTCCCAATAAAAAAAAAAAAATGAGGGAATCATAGTTACAGAAAAAAACATAGGCATCTTGAGGAAGTTAATAGATTTTGTCAAATTTGAACACCGGGTACTCCTCTGTTTGCTGGTACATGTGACACTAACTTCTGGTCTTCCATAGTTCAGCAATTGGTGCTTTGCATAGCCCCAGTACGGTCCATGTGGAGTAGGGGAGAGCATGCATAACCCTGGGCAAATTTCAATTTTCACAAAGTTGAAAAATCTATATTAATTTCAGGGTGTTCCTATAGAGAATCAGGTTGCCACCTAATATTTTAAAAAAACTGGCAGATGGGCAGTGCTGGGTAGGTAAGAGAAGGCATCTTAGGGGACAAGCTGTTCAGTCTCACAATTACTTCAGTAAATATGTACTGACTATAGGATTACTTTGCTGACAGTCGCATTTCTATTCAATTAGGCAAAAGGTATAAATATAGGATTTACCAAAATTGAAATGTGGTTATAGCCCTTAGTGTTAAAATGACTAAAATATTTGTAAAAAATATATTAAAATTTTAGTTCTTAGTAACTTAGTTCTAGTGATATGCAACATGAGCTCAGCATTGCACCAGAGATTGCACAAACTTGGCATATAGACAGAAAAGCCATCTTCATAAACGTTCCTGTCTATAATCTGTCTAGCAGGTGCCTACACCCAATTACATATTGTGCAATCAAGCGAGCCATCAAATAAGGTCATGGCAGCAAACAAGCAATAGCTGGGGAAGTGTCATACAAGCAATGCAACTTGAGAGCCCATTGTATATAAACAGTACAAGTTTTTTTCAACAAAGCATTAACAAATACAAAAAAAGGTAAAACAAAATTATTAAAAAAAAAAAAAAAAAAAAAATA
>NW_017307334.1:264633-272312 GCF_000935625.1 Nanorana parkeri
TATGTACACAAACACACCCCCTCCCCAACATCCCATGATCGTTCAGGCATGTCACTGGGGAAAAGAAATTTGGAAGTGCAAAAGGAGTTTCTTCCAGAAGTGGAATGTGCTGAAAGCCTATGATGTTTTTAGGTTACTTTTACAATTTCAGTTAACACACTGATTTACTTTAAGTCATTACTGATGCATCAACATTTTAAAGTGGATCGGTCATGTGTGGGGAAACCTAACCATTAAAAACACCAAGTTACAATATATATATATATTTTAAATGTTATTTAAAACAAAATATACATCCTATGCTCATTTCTGGCCAGACAATAATTATTTCTGTCCCACCAACCCAGCGCCTCTTCTATCATGTATGATGTCATGTCACTTGACATTACTGGGCTTCCCTACTGCACTTACAGTCATTAAAACCAATACGTTAACTGGTATTAGCATAAAGCTGGCCATACACCTTACAACCATCGCAAGACTTTCATTGTGCAATGGTTGTAAGGTAATTTAAAAAACGTACGATCTGCCCATCTTGGACAGGCAGATCATGCTTCCGATGACTGCAATGCTGAACGGGCAGTGTGCGCTTGTGCACACCGGCCCATGCGGCACTTGTCTTACGAGCAGGCCACAAACCCGCCGAAAATCGTACGATTCTCGCCGGGTTTTCAAACATGCTCGTAAGACAATAGACGTGCGACCGTACAGTAGAAACGGTCAGGGGGGGGGGCTCTGTCAGCACCCTCCACCCCATTTTGAACAAAAGTTGATTTTTTTAATTGGCTTCTGTGGAAAGTGCCAGTGCTCAGCCACACAGTGTCAGCATCCAACCAAATTCAGGCGCTGTCCGGGTATTTAGCAGCCGCTGGAGTAGCCGTTGCTGAATACAATAACCGGAAGTGAGGATTCCACCATCCAGGCTGTTTAGCATAGATGGAGGAATCAAAGGATTTCTGTAAATTCTAAATGTGTATGGCCATCTTAAACTTCCTGCTACAGATGCCACTGGGCAGACAATATTTGATAGTGACATCAGGGACATGGGGCTGGCCAGAAGCCAACAAGTAAAGGAATGCTGTTGAATGTCTAGTTAATGCAACTGTTTTTTAGGTTATAGTTACAGTATATTATTGTGCAGCAATTCTGAAGCACATCAGATTCCCTTCATGAAAGTTCCACTTTAAAATCCCAACAACCCATTATGTAAAAGTTTACATTTTTGTTTTTACATCTATTTTTTTTCATCTGCATATCTTTGTACACACTTATATGTTGTACATACCATACAACTAAACGCAGATGTCACAGACAGTCCCTGGGATCGTAGGAAATCTTTCTTCATTTAAAAATGTTACTCTTTGTTAGATAAAGCAAAGTCTTAATATTTCCCAGAGTCTATATTAAGTGCATTCAAATTTCCAGCCGGGCTCCAGTCCAGTTATAGTCTACCTGTATTCAAGTACATTCTACAAACTTTAGAATTTTTCTCTGCGTTTATATATACACTTTTGAATTCTTCTCTTGAGGAAGATGGCTCGGAAAGTAAACTTGCATAACTGCTGGAATTAGGGGGATGATTGTTTCGGTGAAGAAACTGGAGAACAGTGATGCTTCACTTGAAAGAAATCTAAAAATGGGAGGAAAAGGAAGTGGAATCAGTAATACATTTATTAGATTACAATCTAATATAGACATGACATTCAAAATAGCTAACCTATACTCCCTTACAAATCACTGCATAATTGTTTTGCTGTTGTAACTATATTGTTTTAATGACAATGACACACAGACAATACACTACAATTTTTGCTGCGTTTTTGATGCAATCCGGGCCGTTTCTGGTTAAAAAAAACATTAAAAATGTTTTAGTTTAAAATGGGCTTTCAGTGCGTTCCAGGGCGTTTGCATGCGTGTTTGATGCGTTTGCATGCGTGCCAGAGCAGGTAAAATAGGGCTTGCTGCAGTTTTTTTTACATGCTCTGGAACTGAACGCTGCAGTGTGAACTAGAGCACAAAATACCATTGGACTACATTGGATGCGGTTTTGATCCGGTCTGTAACAGATCTGCTCTGCTCCTGGAACGCACTTAGGGTTAAACAAGGTCTAAGTAATGTTAGAGAAAGCACAGAGTAGACCACTCATGAAGGAAGCGCATCAGTGGACACATGGACTATTTTTTTTTTTAACACAGCTGCAATGCTAATATGGAAGAAAGGAGCAGAAAAGCTATATAGCCTTGGATCAAGAGCTTAACATCAAAACTCTCATATCTCTCTCAGCTATTCCTGACAGAAATAAGGATTTGTAAGAAAACGAGTTTGCACTGTTAAAAAAAAGTGCAGTCTTACAACTCGGATAGGTGTGTGTGGAGTTACTCTCTCCATGTCAGAGCACAAAAGGCCTATTAGACAGGCTAACCTGAGCTCAGGGCTGATGACTGACTCTCTCCGTCTAGACTTCTGGAGGATAAATGTGTCAGTCTTTCACTTTATTTCAAGTAATACCAAAAGCACCTTTGTTATGACAATGTCTTTTATCATATCAGAGCTCAAGAATTGGGATGGCCTTACAGTCTGACAATTTGGCTGGAAAAGAATACAAGTAAACAGTTAAACAATAAAATCGTTTTTTCACATAGGACTGCACTATAACAATTTAAAGGTAGAAGTTCAGATTCAAAATGCCTCATAGGACACATGTGTGTTGAGAAGTTAAAGAGCAATGCTGATTAACACACCTATAGTGTTAACAAGGCATTCGGCAGGCATTTTCAAGGCATTAGGGAGGCGTCAAAAACGCTTGCAAAATGCCCAGCAAGTAGAGGAGTGTATTAAGGGTAAAGTGATGTAGTAAATAGAAATGAACAACAGGAGTCGTAGTAGCTGGGCAGACTTGGCTCATACAATTCTGGGTGTTGCTCAACTGCTTGAATTAGCCCTGGAACATTTTTCTCTGACATATTTCAGGCTAGAATTTGTCCTCTTTTGTTGGGAAAATGATAGCTGTGACATTTACAAAACACTGGCTGCAGACAGGAAGTGTCATCTGCACCTGCTCTGTCCACTCACTCTATGATTCCCCAGTGGTTTTTGGGCTTGCAAAATCTTCTATACCTCTCCTGAACACCTGTGTAACGGCTTCTTAAATGCCTGAAAAATGCTCAAGGGAGCGTTTAGAGGGCATTACAATACACTTTAATGGAGGCATTATTCCACCGGCAATGCCCCCAGAATGCCACATGCACTCTATTTTTTGACACAACACTACACAACGCTAACACCCAGGTGTGAACTGTAATGGGCGGTTGCTATTGTTTTATCCCACATGGGTGTTAATAGGTGGCAGAGAGGCGTTAAAAACGCTTCTCAAATCCCCTTACTTTTTAATCTATTTATAAATGACATAGAGTTGGGGATTCTGTGTATTTGCAGATGAAAACCAAGTTATGTAGTGGAATACAGTCCTTACAGGATGTCTCCAACCTACAAGCAGATCTGAATGCTCTGTGTGATTGGGCATCTATTTGGCAAATGAGGTTTAATGTTGATAAATGTAAAGTTCTGCACTAAAAACATGCATGCGTCCTATACTCTAGGGGGGAGTATGTTTGGGGAGTCAATGATGAAAAAAGATCTGGCTGTTCTGGTAGATCATAGACTCAATAATAGCATGCAATGTCAAGCCGCAGTTTCTAAAGCAAGCAAAATACTTTCTTGTATTAAAAGAGGTATAGACTACAGAGATAAGAGACATAATCCTGCCCCTGTACAAAGCATTAGTAAGACCTCATCTGGAATATGCAGTTCAGATTTGGGCACCAGTTCACAAAAAGAATGTTGTGGACCTGGGGAAAGTGCAGCGAAGGGCGACTAAACTAAGAGGCATGGAGGAGCTCACCTATGACTAACTGACCTGAATTTGTTCTTTCTGGAAAAGACGCGATAAAGGGGGGACATGAGAACCATTTATAAATACATAAATGGTCCATATAGTGAGCTCGGTGCCAAATTATTCACTTTAAGGTCACTGCAAAGGACAAGGGGGCACTCTTTGCGTCTGAAGGAAAAGAGATTTAACCTTTGCATATGGAAAGGATTCTTCACAGTTAGAGCTGTGAAAATGTGGAATAGACTCCCTCAGGAGCTAGTTCTAGCTAGCTCAGTTAATTGTTTAAATTGGATGAAGCCCCGGTGTGGGAGTGGGTGAAACGCGCCATAGGCGTTTAGCAGAGGTTTTCTTTTATATGGCTGCTTCGTTGGAGGCCGCCCTGTGGTTTGCCTGAAATACCTATTCACAAGTAATTCCTATCTGATATATTGAATCAACAAAAACACACTTGGAGCCCGTCTATCGGAAACAGAGGATAAAAACTTTGCGGTTTTAGTAAAGGCTCATATCCAACACACATAGAAGAACCGAGATAAGGTTATCTCCTGAACCCATTGCAGCTATCATTACAGCTTTCGTTATACCTGACGATACCACTACCTTGGATCTTCGTCTGGGAAAGAGGATATCTAACTACTCCACACTGATCCAGCAAAGAGGATTGTTTCCTTCCTTCAGTTTGTTCTACGATCTGGAGTCAAAATTCCAGGGAATCAGCATATGAGTTCAGTTAAGGCACTGAGTTACAGCAACCAGCCTAAAAGATAGGGGACCCTCCTTCACCATATTTCATGCGGTTTATACCCTATTAAACCTTCCTTTTCCCCCTGTATATTTCTATATATGAATGCTAGAATGCAGTGAAATGGGAACTCTTCTGGCGAGTGGTGGATTTGGAAACATTTACTATTTCAGCTGAAAGTATAAGCGTATTGCACTCAGCAGGGTAGGGCTGTATTCTGGATCCGGCTGTGCTGCCAACGTAGTGGGGTCAGTAATCTAATTTGTGCTGTGATTGGATCTCAAACTGTCTGCACAGACATATAAATCCTTTGACAGGTAAAGGAGACACCATATACCTCTAAAACTATAGTTGTCCTATTTAAACCAGTAATGGCATCCTATTTAGCGGTAAATTACAATATATAGCTTACCTTCATAATTATCCTTCAGATAAAATCATATCATTTTACCATTTCATAAAATATGTTTAAATTGAATGTATGCTATTAAATCTCATCTAAGTTATTAATTATGTACTGGCATTTGATACTGCTTGCATATTCCACCGTGGTATGGTCAGAATTACCTGTAATGAATGTTTGCTTTCTTTTACAACAGCCTGATCCATTGCCTTCAGACGGACACGGAATATTGCCCTTCACACAATCCATTTTCTCCCATTTGTAGGGACCCTCTAGAGGGATCTCAGCGACAAAGTCAAAGTTCCACCTTTGTTTGGCCTCATCCTCAGTGCTCTTCAACTGTGCTTCATAGTCTGCTCTGAGACGCTCGTGATCCACAGGTCCAAAGAGTTTCCGGCAAACTTTTTCAGTGTTGCCATTAGACTGTAAGAGGATGGCCCTGGCGGAAAACATGTTCTCTGAAATATCAAAAAGAAAAAAAAATTCATGAAACTAAAAAGAAACTTATAATACCTTAATAAATACAAGTTATTTGATGTATACCACTATGGAATAATTTCCGGTCTTGTTCTATAATGGCCCGTTCACACCTGAGCATTTTCTGGGTCAAATGCCTAAAGGTGCCCATACACCTTACGATTATCGGACGAAACTTTTCGTCCGATGATCAAACCGTCGTACCATTTTTGTACGACGGCCCCATCCTGCCCCGATTATCGCAAGGTTCAATCAGCGGTAGTTAAAAAAAAAACACCTGGACGACTTGCGGTAATTGACCGCAATTATTTTCGTTTGCGCAGTGTTAATCGTACGACTTTTGACGGAAGGAAACGCCACCAACCATGCGAACAGCGTAAGATCGACCAAAGTTTTCAAACATGCTTGACCGTCAAGTCGTACGATTGTACAGTACTATCGGTCGGGCACTCTATTCACACGTTACGATTGTCGTACGCAAAGTCGATCGCATACGATTATCGTACGATAATCGTAAGGTGTATGGGCACCTTAAGAGCAACAACACTTCAACAGGAGAAATCAAATTGCTTTTAATGACCCCTGTTCAAATGTGAGCGTTCTGGTGCTTGCAGCAAAACAGCTGTAGCAAGAAAAAGCACATGAGCTTCTGTTTGGGGCAGAGTTGCCTGTTTTTGCCCTAATAGAGGTAGATGTTTTCCACATGATTTTGTACCTAGTAATTGGATTACATTGGCTAATCATAAAAAATAATAATGAATAAATAAAATGTTCAGGCCTGAAATGCGTGCAAAAATGCCTGTGCAAAGCAATAAAAAAAAAGCATGAAAATCAACCAAAGATACTTAGCTCAAATGTAAATGGGACCTTTAGCATTCAAACTTTTTGTTTTTATAAATTAAGTAGGGCTGGGTAAATTAACGATTAATCGTTAAACTTTTTGATCTTTCGGGAGCCCTGTCGGAGATCCGGTGACGAAGGGAAGGAGTCAGGTGACGTCACGGACATCAACGTCACCGGACTCCTCCCCCCTTCCCCAAGTGGCTCTGTCGGCTAACGAAGGGAGGGGGGGGAAGAGTCCAGTGACGTCGATGTCCGTGATACCACTATGGAATAATTTCCGGTCTTGTTCTATAATGGCCCGTTCACACCTGAGCATTTTCTGGGTCAAATGCCTAAAGGTGCCCATACACCTTACGATTATCGGACGAAACTTTTCGTCCGATGATCAAACCGTCGTACCATTTTTGTACGACGGCCCCATCCTGCCCCGATTATCGCAAGGTTCAATCAGCGGTAGTTAAAAAAAAAACACCTGGACGACTTGCGGTAATTGACCGCAATTATTTTCGTTTGCGCAGTGTTAATCGTACGACTTTTGACGGAAGGAAACGCCACCAACCATGCGAACAGCGTAAGATCGACCAAAGTTTTCAAACATGCTTGACCGTCAAGTCGTACGATTGTACAGTACTATCGGTCGGGCACTCTATTCACACGTTACGATTGTCGTACGCAAAGTCGATCGCATACGATTATCGTACGATAATCGTAAGGTGTATGGGCACCTTAAGAGCAACAACACTTCAACAGGAGAAATCAAATTGCTTTTAATGACCCCTGTTCAAATGTGAGCGTTCTGGTGCTTGCAGCAAAACAGCTGTAGCAAGAAAAAGCACATGAGCTTCTGTTTGGGGCAGAGTTGCCTGTTTTTGCCCTAATAGAGGTAGATGTTTTCCACATGATTTTGTACCTAGTAATTGGATTACATTGGCTAATCATAAAAAATAATAATGAATAAATAAAATGTTCAGGCCTGAAATGCGTGCAAAAATGCCTGTGCAAAGCAATAAAAAAAAAGCATGAAAATCAACCAAAGATACTTAGCTCAAATGTAAATGGGACCTTTAGCATTCAAACTTTTTGTTTTTATAAATTAAGTAGGGCTGGGTAAATTAACGATTAATCGTTAAACTTTTTGATCTTTCGGGAGCCCTGTCGGAGATCCGGTGACGAAGGGAAGGAGTCAGGTGACGTCACGGACATCAACGTCACCGGACTCCTCCCCCCTTCCCCAAGTGGCTCTGTCGGCTAACGAAGGGAGGGGGGGGAAGAGTCCAGTGACGTCGATGTCCGTGATGTCACTGGATCTCCGACGGGACTCC
>NW_017307334.1:272408-295802 GCF_000935625.1 Nanorana parkeri
GGGGGTCTGGCAGCGGCGAGCGTGAGGTGGGGAGGAGGTGCGGCGCACAGCGTGTGGAGCTGTGAACAGGGCCAACTGATCGGAAGCCGATTAATCGATTATTGAAAAAGTTGACAACTTTTTCAATAATCGATTATAATCGATTATGTCGATTAGTTGTTGCAGCCCTAGTTATAATTAATCGAAATTAATCGATCAATCGATTAAAACAAATTTTGATTACTCGAACACGAAAATGTTAATCATTACCAGCCCTAAAATTAAGCATTAGCCAAAAGAAATCCTGGATTTCAAAACCAGGTTGTCCTGATATCATCATCATCATCATCAATCTATAACTTGTAATCATTCAAAAACCTGAATTACTGTAGTATGTAGTAAATGATCTGTATTGTAGAGAAGCTTTTAGCAGTTCAGTGCAGTTAGAGCTAGGTAACTTACTGTTGCTTTGGGTTAATGCACACAACTGTTCTTTTTCGGACAGACCAACTTTTGGAAAATGCTAGTTGCCGACCCTGTGACCCTCAAAAAGTATATAATTTAAATAATTGCATACAATTACCCAAATGGTCAGCTTGTAGATTAGATGTCAGCTTGTAGATGGGTGTTAAATGCTCATTTATTCCTAGGGGGACAGGAAAAAGCTGTTTTACTTACCTGATCCCTGCTCATCCTGAAGTCAGTGCTTTTCCTCTTCTACTCCTCAACGCTGGCTGCGGGATGTCGCTGGGCGCCCTCACATACAATGCAAGGCTATGGAGCCTGCAATGTACTTGATTATGTCAACTGTCCTTAGGCAGCCGAAGTGGAGGGAAAAGGAGCCTGCGGGAACCGGTCTAGCAGCTCGGGGGAAGTCAGCGGGAGCAGAGATCAGGTAGGTAAAACAACTTTTTCCTGTGCCCTATGGATAAATGAGCAGTTAACGCTTGCAGTGCCCCTATGGATAAATGAGCAGTTAACACACGCAGTGCAGTGGCAGCCCCATCTCACTAGAGTTGGCCTTTCAATGTATAACTTCAAGGTTCTAGTCATCCAAATGTGATATATTAGTAGACGGTGGAGTTTGGGGGGCTTTTAGTCCCAGGTGTTTTATTATTCTTGGATACACAGCAGGAAAGGGATACCCTCACTCTGTTCCTGTTCATCTGTTAGTTTTGGATGTCCCCCTCCTACTATTGTGCATTTCAGAAACTCCAATTACATTCCGCATAGGATAAAAAAAAACCAGCAAAGAGCCAGACCTAATGACCACAGCAAGTGTGCAGACCCAAGAACCCTACCATAGAAACCTCACCAATAGAGTGCTCGAGAGATAAGAAATCGGCGGTTTTCGGGCCATGCCATCTAAAAACTGAAATATGGGTTTTAGGTGGCCTGGCCTCACAACAGTTTGTAGTGAGCTGTATCCAAATGAAATGTATGAAAGCTGGAAAGTATCTCAGCTAGACATAAACACATATCAACAAATATGCATTTTGCGTTCACAAACTTTATATATAAGCAATATGTTCATATAAAACCAGAAACTGAAATACCTAACCATTTCATAAAGGCCCATTCACACCTATGCGTTTTGAACACCATGGTCTGTCACGCTACAATGCACAACAAAAGGAATCCTATTATTTTCTATGGGGCCCTTTCACTTCTATGTGTTGTGCAGCAGTGCGACTCAATGAAGGCAAAATAAGATACGGGTTGCTCGGTGGTGGGGACTTGTTGACATGTTCAAGGCATGAAAATGCTTGCTGCATTTAATGTTCAGATGATTTTCCATGTGTTCCTATTGAAGTCTATGGGGCCAAAAACATACTGTGTAGCACGAAGAGAAGCATTTTCTAAAAATCACACTGCATCAGGTTGCATGGGTGTAATTTCCATTGTCATGCATTGTAGCACGGCAAATCCCACTAGTGTAAACCAGAGCAAAGATTTCAATGTAAGCACATGAAAAGACGCCATCCCCCTGGCATCTTTTACGTTATTTATTGACCAAAACTAAAAAAAAGGCATAATGCATGAAAAATGCACAAAACATACGCACTAAAAACATACAAAAATTTAAACGTTTAACAAGAAAATTGGTTTGCCATTTGTCGCACTGACAACCGACTTGCATCCTGCTCACTCCTAATATCACACAGCGCGGCACAGGTAGAAGACAGAGCAGACATAGAACAGATGGACAGCCTAGCAGTCAGACGGATAGACAGGTCACCAGTGCCAAGTGTGGTTTGTGTAGGGGAAGCACGTGTTATAAATAGCTTTGTTCCCTGGATCATATTACTGCTGCTCCCACCCAGTACAGTCCTAAGCTGACATCATTGTGGAGTGAGTCAGGCATGTCCCAGCTTGCTCAAACATGCAACTTGCCCTACTAATTGACGGAACATGTCAGTCCAAGCACAGACTTTAATCCCCTATTCAAAACTGGATTATTATAGAATTACTCGTTAGAATGACAACAGGCAACAAAC
Source organism: Nanorana parkeri (assembly GCF_000935625.1). Lineage (NCBI taxonomy): Eukaryota > Metazoa > Chordata > Amphibia > Anura > Dicroglossidae > Nanorana > Nanorana parkeri. Next base: position 274,886 of record NW_017307334.1, read on the forward strand.
TCTGACAGGCTGTAAGTGGCTAATTGCAGTAAATACAGAAAAACACTTGCTGTCTGGATCAGAGCTACATACCTCATGCCAAATGTGAGCTGGGACCTAGAATGTCTCATTAGTTGCACCTGCCATGCACATAAATGCCACACACTTGAGATTATGACAACTTCTAGCTAAAGCTGGCCGTAAACTGTTAGAATTTAATTCCAACGTTCATTCAAAATCATTTGTCAGAGCATTTGATCTTGTCATCAATGGTTCGAAAATACATAAGTGACTTACAAACCCAAAAGTCTGGAGGCCAGTTTCATACTCCTAGAGACTCTTCAGACTTGAGTACAATAGTGCCTTACCCCCAATATGCAAATATAAATATATCAAAGTATAACATATTATTACAAATATAAAATCATTGAGTCCACTAATAATGTTTGATATCCCTCCAGACCGGCTACTTAAATGGAATCCCAGACATATGAAACAGATTTCTTTTGTGCCTAGAACATTACAAAGATCACATTCATGGTTATAGTTAAAAGACGAGGGAAAAGAATTTCCATCCTGCTCCTTCAATTGGCCTCGTCACCACAGTTGAAAACAAATGTCCATTAGACCCCACTAACCATTAGAAATTTCCAAAAGGGAACAATTCTGCTGTCGAATTGGCAGCTTAAGGGTGCATTCTCACATCTGCATTTTCTCATGGTGCAAGGACAATGCCTTACAAAAAAAAAACCCAGTAAAATAGGGATGCACCAATACCAATGCTAGTATCGGTATGGGTGCCGATACCGAGTATTTGGGCAGGTACTCGCCCAATTGTTCCCGATACCGGAACATCCGATATTAAGAAGCCAGGTGGCGAGTCATTACCCGCCCCCGCCTTCTTGATTGGCCAGAAAGCCGGCTCCATACTTCCTCGTCAAAGGGGGAGGGAGCATGAAGCCGGCTTCCCAGCCAATCAGGAAGCCAGGCGGCGTGTAATGACTCACCACCTGGCTTCCTAATTGGTCGGAAAGATGGCCAATCAGGAAGCCGGTCGGTGAGTCATTAGCTGCCCCCCCCCGGCTTCCTAATTGGCCAGAAAGCCGGCTCCATGCTTCCTCGTCATCTCGGCTAATCAGTAAGCTGGGCGATCAGTCATTACAGTAAGCCCGGCTTCCTTAATCTGACTTTTTATCGGCGACTACCAAAAAAATATATATATATATCGGTACTTGTACTTGATACTGAAAGACCGGTGTAGGTGCATCCCTAATACAAAAACAAATTATAATTCACTTGCTATATGTTTGGTGCATTTTTCCATTGTTGATGCATATACACAGCACCTAAAACGTTATTGTTACAAAGTTTTATAATTTGTGAATTTTAACATTGATTTTAGGTAAATAAGACATAAATGGGAAATGTATCAAAACTGGAGCAGACAGAAACTGGGGCAAGATAGAAGCGGATTGGTTGCCATGCACAGCTGCTCCATATTTTGTCTGCTCCAGTTTTGATAAATTCCCCTCATTGTATCTAACTGTTTATATGACCAGCCAGGAGATGCAGCGTTACAGCCTGCTGATGAGATCGTACATTGATCCCGTTATTCAGCTTTATTCAGTAGATAGAACACATCTGCCTATTTTAACGGGCACATTATGGAGTTTCAATTGGAGAGAAATAGTATACAAGTAAGCAGCTACTGCCGTATGGTCTTACTAAAATGTCAGAATGCTCTGCAATACATTGAAATAACTCGGGTAAAATGTTTATTTCTTATAAATGTATTTTATTTTCCATAAAAATATAAATAATAAAAAAGTGACATGGAGATCAGATTATAAACGCATAGACAAAAAGCAGCATTAAAATGTATTTAATGTATTATTTTTAATAGAGTAGGGATTGGTTAAAACCAAAAATTTTCTTCTGGGCATCTGTGTCCCACTCTGGAGATTCCCCTTCCCTTGCAGTGAGAGCAATCTTCTCCATAGCAAGGGAAAGGCCCTCTTAGCTGTTGCTATAGCAATGGAAGATTTCCCCTCAATTTCTGTTTTAGTGACAACCTAAACTTTACTTTCAGTCCCGGTGACAATGGTTACCAGGACAAATGGAGCAATCAAAACCTGACAGGAGTGTTAACCCCTCAACGCTCTTCTAAATTAAAAAGTTTGGGCTTTTAGGTACACTTTAAAACAATGCCAATTTTACTCTACAGTAGACTGTCCCCAAAAGTCTGTGTTCATGGTAAACATCATGTGAAGGAGCATATAAAAAAAAATAATCAGAATTTCCCTATCACATGATTGGGGGATTGACGTGAAATAAAGCCTACAGGAAAAAGTCATGATTGTGCTCCTTTACGAAATCAACTCCATTGTGTCTGGAGGTTTCCCTCTTTACACTGTAAGCTCATATGGGCAAGGTCCTCTTCTTTTAATCAGTTATATACTTGTGTGTTGTCTGACGGCATTAATATTTATATTTATTTAATGCAACATGTTTTATCTTTATAAGATATTATTATTATTAATTCAGACATGGGCTAATGCCTACAGAACGTCATCTGTGTCATAATTTGTATACAGTATCTGAAGTTTTATTTACTTCTATGGTAACCAAACAGTGGGAAGCTATGGAAAATCCCACTAATGTCTATGATAACTCGGAATGTTCAGCACCATTAGTGATGTCAACATGGCAACATTGAGCCCCTTGTGTTTAACGGAAAAAGGAAATGAAAACACTATATACAGTTTCAAAGATAAATACGCGCATGACAGCTATATTATAAGACACTAATTATATGCAGTAATTGGGTTGAACTCATTTACTTAGAGAACTATGAGGTGAGTGAAAATCACTCAGCCTCATAGTTCGAGCCGACGTGTGACAAATAAAACGGTCCCACGTCGGCTCAATAGATTGGGACGTGAGCGAACGCATACCGCCGCTCGCTAACTTCCCGGTCATCTCCCTGCAGAGAGCCGTGACCGTCACTCACCGCTCCCCTCAGGGATTCCCCCCCTCCCTACTCCGATTCTCCAGCGCTGACTGGAGGAACAGACGGGGCGGGCACAGCTGGCACTGCCTCCAGATAGGCAGAACCAGCTGTCACTCGCGCAGCTAGGTGGATCTCAACAACATTGTCAGGATCCGTCCCGGGTGCGGCGGCCTCAGTATACCACGAGCTGTAGAATGCGATATACTGAGCTTTGGGTCACGGGAGGATGCTAGTATATGTCCTCCCAAGACCCTTAAGAGAACTAAGGGGAAAAACACTTACCCCATAGTTCTCTTTTAAGTGTGCAGGTAGAAGCTGTGCTAGAAGCACACTACTTTCTGTCCAACATAGTAAATATGGTACATAGTAAATAAGTACTGCTGAAAATGAATTGTAAATATATTATATACAAATAGTCTGTTGTATACAGCAATATTTGTATCCCTTGTACTTAAAATGCTCACTTTCCATCAGCATGTCATCATTTAAAAAATTTACACCAGGAAACGCTGAACTATAGGCAACAGCAAAAAAAGTATTTAAAAAAAATGTATTTCTGTGCCCGTGACATAGGGGTCTATTTACGAAGCAGCCGAAGGATCTAGCCGTAGCTTCAGCTGATCCTTCGGCTAGCTTCGGCCACAGGACCCCTTCGGTTCAGTAGAATAGCCCGTACAGCTCCCGAACTTCACCGAGCGGCTCAGTCGAGCCGAACGCATATGCCTCGGCTGAACCGCGCTGAAAGCCGAAGCTGGCCGGCCGACAGCCTGCTTTTGACAGCTGGGCGGAGCCAGCCGTGATCTTACACTGCTTTTTCTTTATTCTGACACGGATAGAAAAAAAAACAAACACATTTTTGCCCATAGGAATGCATTGCTAGATTCCTAATGGCTATTTCAATTTGCAATAGCCAATAGTAAACTAGCATTGCACCCGCCCTCTGCTGATGGAGAACTGCAGCAGAGGGCGGGTGCAATGCTAGTTTACTATTGGCTATTGCAAATTGAAATAGCCAATAGGAATCTAGCAATGCATTCCTATGGGCAAGTTTTTGTTTTTTTTTCTATTCCGACACGACTCCGTGTCAGAATAAAGAAAAAAAAAAAACAGGGTTTCTCTCCTTGGCGGCCGGGAGCGGGAGACTCCCAGAGCGCCCGGCAGAGTTTTTTTTCCCCTTTTTTTTTGACGGCAGCAGAACCGCCGGACAATAGGAAACTATTGGGTGGAGCTAGCTGTCATTGCTAGCTCCACACAATCGTTTTCTATTTATTTTTTTGTACTTTTTAAACTATTTTTCTGTTTTGCTCGGTACCACAGAGGGACCAAGCAGAACAGCCGAGCCGAATGCCGCCCACCAGAGGTTCGGCTTAGCCGATCAAGATGTTGGATAGGCTGAGTCGAACTCCTCCTGCACTGCTCAGCATGTTCGGCCGACCCGAAGCCACGTGAAGCAACCCGATGTATGGCTGATTTCAGCCGATATACGGCTGAAATCAGCCGTACCAGCCTGAAGTGAATAGCCGAATAGCGTTCGGCTCGCTTCGCTTTAGGTCGGTCATTCACTCGGCTGCCTACGGCAGCTTAGTGAATAGACCCCATCGTTTTACTACAACAGTGCAATTAAATTGTGCAGCGGTGTTGTCACCCTATGGACAGAGTAGTCCTAGTTGGATGTGTCATTTTAATTTAATTAGGCAACAAATCTAAAGCCAAACTCCAGAGAATACGTTTTAAAAAGATTAAAAAATATATATATATCCCCCCCCCCCCCCTTAGTACTGTATCCACAGTCTCAAAAAAACTTACATTTTTAAGGTGTAACTTAAAGTGGAACTATACTATTTGCCCCCCAGAATGTACAAGTGGACACAGCATAACTGTACATCCTAGCACACTTACTTTCCTCCAGAAACATCTACGCTCCTATTGCCACTGCTGCCATCTTCTCCAAAACCTTTGTGTCTATTGGCTCCCGTGCAGAGTCACTTCACCCCGCCATGTTGGCCGGCTCTGAGGATCAGGGTAGTAGATCTGTTATTTTTGAACCTAGACGCAAATGAGCATTTAACCCTTGCAGTGTGTGGTACTAAATTAGTGTGGGGAAATAAATTGACATTTATTTCTATATTGAATTTCCATAGGTTCCGTCCCACTCCTAACAACCATATTGATCAAGACGTTTGTAAACTTTTTGAAGATGCCCATAGGATGTACTTCCTCAATGAAGCGACACAGTTTCACTCAGCCCTGTGAATATGCATTTCACAGAGCCTGCCTTCTAACTACTACTTAATGTGAATATGCACTTCCTTATGCCACAATTCTCTCAGAGTGTGCCTTCTGAACTTCAGTGCACCGTCTGAATAATGCAACATCATCATTGCTTGCTGGAAGCAATGCATGATGGGATATGTAGTCTTGAGAAACAAACACTGCATCATATCAAGCAGAAGAGAAAGCGCACACTGGGAATCCAGAAAGTTGTTGGAAGTGATGCACAGAGAGAAGGCAGTACTCAATATATAAAATGTTTATTTTTTTTCCAAGTAAGCTTTGGTTGCATTATCAAAAACAACTCTGTTATGTACTCCTATTACAATGCTGATCTTATAACAGGATAGTATATGCTCAGACTTTACTACTCCTTTAATAATGTTGAAAAAAAAACTCGTGCCCACCAAATTTAGCTTGTGCAGTTTTGGTCCAGAGGCGTTATGATGTGACTATAGGGGTGAGAAGAGCTCTACGGCAGTAGGGTCCCTGAGTTCATGGCACCAAAGCACATCTGCTACACTTCCTTATTTACTGTCACGTTATGCTGTACACATAATATGAGAGCTCTTTCATAATTCAGCATCGCAGCTCTTCCATAATTTAACATCTTTTTCTAACAGATTTGGTTACTAAAAGAAATTCATTAATATGTAGATTTTTGGAATATAACAAATACCTGATTTGATCTTGCAACAAAGCCTTGTGACTGCTAATTATGCTTCTGGTAAACGGATTATTCATCTAGTTGGATTGGACCCCGGCTGCCCTATATGTAACTCACATAGAAAACTGACCTTAGACAATAACGATATAGAGCCTCTGACACAAACGGAGATACAAATCTCTATAGGTTGCAATGCCTAGGTTTGGCCACTAGATGGCAATGCATCGAAACATAAAAAGGCTACTAATATATATAAAAAAATATATCTTCATAAATTGCCTCATTCACTTTTCCAGAGTCTCACCAAACTATTGCTATAATCTACCCTTTCAAGAAGAAAATATCATACTATTTATAAAAGATTATTACCTTCAGTTCTATTTTTTTTTCTCCGTTTTCACTCAAAATAAAGAATTGATGCCACTCTAAAGCACCCTAGAATCTGTTATTTACAATGGAGAGAAGATGAAGAATGGTGCCGAAATTATTTTCCTTTTTAAAAAAATGTAAAGGTTTTTGTTTTTTTACTAATCTGTCTGCTCCTCACCATCTTTTTACAGTTGTTATGTTAAAATTTTAAATGCTACTCCAAGGCACCTTCATAATGGACTTGCACTGCAATGCAACACAGCACAAAGCACGTGTCTTGTGTGATGCACTGTGTAAAACAATGCAGTCTGCACCAGGGCAACTAAACTCATAAGAGGCATGGGGGAGCTCAGCTATGAGGTAAGATTAACTGACCTGAATTTGTTCTCTCTGGAGAAGAGGCGATTAAGGGGGGACATGATCACCATGTATAAATACATAAATGGTCCATATAGTGCACCTCACCCCCAATGCACCTCAATGCACAAATACATGTCCATTGCAGTACATTGAATTGTGGTGTCATTTGGGCCCTTAGTAAATCAATCCTATTGAGCAGGGGTGGGCAACTCTGTCCCATGAGGCACTACAAGACTGCCAGTTTACAGGCATGACTCCCAGAGGCAGAGGCGTGTTGGGCTATGAATTTAAAGCACAGCTGGAGGGACAGAGTTGCCCTCCCCTGCCACAAAGTCTACCATTGCTGACCTCTCCTTTGGAGTATATCAATACACTACCTGAGATGCGAATCCCACCGTGTCAGTAATTTGAGAGTAATGGATGTAGAAAAAACGTGGAGAGATTAAGGCATGGGGGTCCACATCCCGAATGTTACTTTCAGTAATGTTACGTCCAATGCGATTTATATAGTGTGACGAAACGCGTCGGGGCGGGCCTATCCAAGTTGATACCACGTCATACCAGGAAGCAGCAGAGGACTGAGACACTTGTATTTTACCGGCCGGATCTTTTGCTTGAAACTGTGAGTCACTTATGTTTTTATTAATAAACGTTTATATATACTGCACCATGAAGAGATTTCCTTTTTAATTATATAAATCGCATTGGACGTAACATTACTGAAAGTAACATTCGGGATGTGGACCCGCAACCCGTCTTTAAACAGAGGTTGTACAGGGCTGGGGAATCTATCTTGCCAACGCCCCATGTGAAAGCACCTGGCCAATCACCAAGCTTTGTCACCTAAAAGGAGGCTCCCTCCTCGTGTATCACTTGCCCCTCCCTTTTAGATTGTAAGCAAGGACGACTGGACGCTGTATAAAGGTGATTTATTTGCAGTTTGAAGCTGTTATTCCCCCATCTCTCCTAAATGAAACTCCGTACCTCAGTACGAGCTCTGCCTGGGTTAGAATGTGCAGAAGCCTGAGCTTTGCAGCTGTGAGCGAGTGATCAATATTGCAATGCTTTCTAGACTTGAATGCAAATATTAAAGAAATGTATTTTTGTATATAGCATTAATGATGTATTTCTTTAATTTTTGCAATAGGTGAACTCAGCCTTTAATATATTTTATGCATGCCATTTACCTGACATTTCTGCTGGCTGCTGCTATCTTGGATGATGGAGTGGTGGATGGTGATGTCAGCAGCCACATTAGACATAGATGTCAGTCAAGTGACTCTATAGTTTTTCTCTTCGTCCCTTCCCTGGCAACTACATAAAAAGGTTAGAGAGGTGAAGGGAGGGATGAAAGAGAAAAGAGAAGAGGAGAGCGCCATGACATGAACGAATGGAGGGGACTGTGCTAATGGAAAATGGAAATGGAAAAGAAAAAAAAAAACCCCACAGCAAAAGTAAGCATTCAAAATAATTGATTCTCCTGTGAATATACAAGCGATTTTTAGTGACAGGGTCTCTTTGAACCATGGCTCTGTATGGCCAGCCCTGTATAATGTAGTATTATTATGTACTACAATAAATAATGTTTAAAGGGTCATATTTGATCAGAGATGTTCCTGTTTTTGTGTCACTGTGATCATATGCAATTACAACTGGCTGCTATACTGCTCTGCCAGCAGGAGTAAGGCTCCATACTTATTACCTACTTACGCCCCCACAGGGAAAACAGAAATGAAAATCGATACATGAAAATTGTAACAAAAATAGGAATTTCCCATTCCGTAAGCGGTCATAAACTCCTGAGGGGATCCACTCATGAGAGAAAGAAAAGAGAAGTCCTAGGTAGTAATTGCAACTTGTTTACAACAAATCGCATGCCTTATCTTCGCTTTAACCTTGGACTCCAAACACTTTCTACTGCTACTAAGAGAACACTATATCATGTTAACGTTGTTAAACAAGAGTTTAATGGCGTGCTAAAACGTCAGTACAGTCAGAGTTTTTTTTGCACAGTGCTATCTATATTGCTTTTCCCTGTTTGTGTCACAAAGTTTATGAATACTGTCCTGATTTGACATTTGGAGAACATCAGAACACAACCCACAAAGAATCTCATGACTATCGCTATATGACAAACCGACCACATTCAAGTAAGGATGTAAGTAAGCCTGCAGTTACAGAGAGACACTAACCAGCAGGACATACTGGGATTTGTAGTTCGCTAGCAGCTGAAGGGCTCAGCCCTTCCACTACAAAGCGATTTAGAATCACATATTACAAAATAACCACTTTAACAACTTCAACTAAGGATTAACACAATAAATACATATTATTATTATTATTATATAAAGGAAACCAGGTATTCATTTGATATATATGGATATTTAGATATATATCTATATATCTATAATACAGGTTTGCAGTAATAGATATAATCATTAGAAACTGTATTATGCATTGCTGCAGACATGTAGACACAATAGGAATTCTAGAAAATTGGAATGCAGGTATGTACTTACTGTTAATAATAATATACAACATTTTGTGGCTTTCACATCTATCTGTGTGTGTCCTTGTCCATTTTTTTGTAAATTTTTTACTGTACGTTGTAGCACTTTCATTGCATTTTTGGCTCGCCCAATAGGGATTGATTTCCTGCAGTGATATTGTTGGGGACTTTGGGAAGGATCTACTTTCTGGATTTCTGTGTCTTGTGTTGAGGAATGAGTGGCTCCGTTCACACAGCGAACATACCAAGATAAAGATCCTTATTTTCGAAAAAATAACAATTACTTCCTGTCCAATGAGATGGTTAAAGCTCATAAAAACGTTATGTTATTTGCTGTTACCTGCAAATTGCACTTAGAAGGTTAAAATAAAGATCTATTTACAGCTGCCACAGAAACTGCCACAGGCTAGTTAACGTAAAATGTGCAGATACTGGATTCATCCAATGTTTGCAACTAGAGAGCAGAGAGGGCACCTCGGGTTCACATATAATGACCTGAGAGAACTGTATGATAAATTCTTCTCATACACCTAGCAGAGAATTATATCATACATTGTCACCTTTACAGCTTGTTCGCAGGGGCTGAAACCGCATACAAATGCATTATATGTGCATTTTCATGAGGTGCCATAGATTTCCATGGGCTTCACAGCACACAAAAATGCACAGAAAAGCAGATGCGCCTTATTTTCTATAACACAGTGCAACACATAGATGTGAATGGGCTTGTTGTTTTAAATGTGTTCCTATGAAACTTCTGTTTTTGCATTGTGACACGTGCACTAAAACACGAACTAGTGAGCAGGGCCATAAAGTGCAATCTTTACATGGGTGTGGGTATGTTTGGATGGGTAGCAAACCAGCAGCTCAGGAATTGCACATGATCATGTACTGCTTTGCATGTGCTTTGCATGTTTATGGACAGTCCAGTGTTTACATAACATTCTACACACATCTGACTAAAGTGTGTCGACATGTTTTTCCAGGGTTTTCATTTCACTCTAGGAGTCCTGCTAACAGCCCATAGATAAGGATGGCTGATTGAAGCAAACCATGCCATCCCCACTCTCCCATACTGGTCTGTGCTCATATTATGCTATAAGGAAGTATTTTCGGGCACTCTTATATCATCTCTTCCTTCCATGGTCTGTGATCATTGAGATTTCAGTACTCAGACCTGGTTTGTGCTCACACTATACTATGAGGAAGTGTTTCCGGGCATGCTTACATTGTTTCTTTCCATGCTCTGGAATCATTGAGAGTGCAGTACTCAGGCATGGTTTGTGCTCACTATACTATAGGAAAGTGTTGACGGGCATGCTTACATTGTCTCCTCCTTCCATGGTCTGTGATCATTGAGATTTCAGTACTCCGGCATGGTTTGTACTCACACTATACTATTAGGAAGTGTTTGCGGGCATGCTTACATTATTTCCTTCCATGCTCTAGGATCATTGAGATTTCAGTACTCAGGCATGGTTTGTAGTCACACTATACTACCCTGTTTCCCCAAAAATAAGACCTACCCCGAAAATAAGGCCTAGTACTATTTTTGGGAATTGCTAAAATATAAGACCTACCGTGAAAATAAGACCTAGTTGTTACCATTCCCAGGGCGGGTGGTGGCATAAGGGGGAATGAAGCCAGCGCTAGAGGAAGCGAGGCGGCAGCGGAGGGAGCAGAGCTGCATAAGCCAATGCCTCCTCTATAGCGCCGCCTTCTGTCACAGGCGGAGTGATACCAAATGCACTCTGCCTGTGAGGAATTGATAGTGAAAGTGCGCTTTGCTCATTCTGGCCAGCGATTAGTTAGCAAATTGATCTTGGAAAGGTACAGCATCCTAGATTGCCCTGATCACCATATTTTTGTACATGAATACATGTAGACTTTTCTACATAAATAAGTGTGGATTGTTGTACATTAAAAAAATAAAAAAAAATAAGACCTACCCCGAAAATAAGACCTAGTGTGTTTTTTTGAGCCAAAAAAAATATAAGACAGTGTCTTATGTTCGGGGAAACACGGTATGAGGAAGTGTTTCCTTCCATGCTCTGGGATCATTGAGATTTCAGTACTCAGGCACGGTTTATGCTCACACTATACTTTAAGGAAGTGTTTCGTTGCAATACTACAATGGGGTGTACCGCTAGGTTTGGCCCAGCTCTAATGACAAATAAATTGTTAGTCCTTGCTGCTGCATCTCTAGTAAAAAGGTATCAAGGAAAGAATGGACTTATATTTTATTTATTGGCAGTGGTGACCTCAGGAAGCTATATTAGGAACAATTGCAATATTATGTACATTTCAACATTTGACCCATCTAGAGAAATGTTTCCTGCATTTCTATGTAATAATGCACTCCTGCAATGTATTTACTGAAAGATCATTCATGAAAAAGATGAAGACAGCAGTCCAAAGGAAAGCTCAGCTGCTGCAGCAGAAGAATAAGAAAAACTAGAGCTTCTATAGACATAACAGTGACTATTGCATGTTCCTGTTCCGCGAACAGGAAGATTTCCTATGATAGTATGTAAAAGGATGAGTCAGCGAGCTGCTAATAACACCACGGCGTCATACCGTGTCATCTGTGTCCCTGTTTAGTCACATTTGTCGGGGAGGAGAATCGAGTCACTGTCTGAGACATGTCCAAGCATATTCCTTTATATTCAGTCACGCCACAGAATACCCCATGCAACATATCCATTTATTATACTACTATAGCCAAAGAATGCTCAGAAATATGTACAAACATGAAGATAATGTGATAAACTATCTGACTTATTTCATAAAGCAGTGTTAAAGGCAGAATAACCCACCAAAGCCAATCAAAATTAATTTCTATTATTATTATTTAGGATTTAAATAGTCAGTGCTTTACAAAATATAGCACATCAATTTGAATTCAATGGTCAGTTTCATGGGTTGCTCAGACTTCTATGTGTTCCTTGCAGTATATAGTTGGAAAAAAACATAATAATATGAAGCAATGGCCATGTTAAACAGTTCAATATCCAGACATCATCACTGTTGAGACAACTAAAAAGTAGATTATATATATATATATTACATACATATACACACACACACACACACACACATTATATACACACACATATTACACAATGAATTAGAGCTGCAGCTAACGATTATTTTCAAAATCGATTAGTTAGCTGATTATTAAGTTCGATTAATCGCTTAATCGGATAAATAAAATAAATTTTTTAAAATGGCACCATGCTCTAGGATCATTGAGATTTCAGTACTCAGGCATGGTTTGTAGTCACACTATACTACCCTGTTTCCCCAAAAATAAGACCTACCCCGAAAATAAGGCCTAGTACTATTTTTGGGAATTGCTAAAATATAAGACCTACCGTGAAAATAAGACCTAGTTGTTACCATTCCCAGGGCGGGTGGTGGCATAAGGGGGAATGAAGCCAGCGCTAGAGGAAGCGAGGCGGCAGCGGAGGGAGCAGAGCTGCATAAGCCAATGCCTCCTCTATAGCGCCGCCTTCTGTCACAGGCGGAGTGATACCAAATGCACTCTGCCTGTGAGGAATTGATAGTGAAAGTGCGCTTTGCTCATTCTGGCCAGCGATTAGTTAGCAAATTGATCTTGGAAAGGTACAGCATCCTAGATTGCCCTGATCACCATATTTTTGTACATGAATACATGTAGACTTTTCTACATAAATAAGTGTGGATTGTTGTACATTAAAAAAATAAAAAAAAATAAGACCTACCCCGAAAATAAGACCTAGTGTGTTTTTTTGAGCCAAAAAAAATATAAGACAGTGTCTTATTTTCGGGGAAACACGGTATGAGGAAGTGTTTCCTTCCATGCTCTGGGATCATTGAGATTTCAGTACTCAGGCACGGTTTATGCTCACACTATACTTTAAGGAAGTGTTTCGTTGCAATACTACAATGGGGTGTACCGCTAGGTTTGGCCCAGCTCTAATGACAAATAAATTGTTAGTCCTTGCTGCTGCATCTCTAGTAAAAAGGTATCAAGGAAAGAATGGACTTATATTTTATTTATTGGCAGTGGTGACCTCAGGAAGCTATATTAGGAACAATTGCAATATTATGTACATTTCAACATTTGACCCATCTAGAGAAATGTTTCCTGCATTTCTATGTAATAATGCACTCCTGCAATGTATTTACTGAAAGATCATTCATGAAAAAGATGAAGACAGCAGTCCAAAGGAAAGCTCAGCTGCTGCAGCAGAAGAATAAGAAAAACTAGAGCTTCTATAGACATAACAGTGACTATTGCATGTTCCTGTTCCGCGAACAGGAAGATTTCCTATGATAGTATGTAAAAGGATGAGTCAGCGAGCTGCTAATAACACCACGGCGTCATACCGTGTCATCTGTGTCCCTGTTTAGTCACATTTGTCGGGGAGGAGAATCGAGTCACTGTCTGAGACATGTCCAAGCATATTCCTTTATATTCAGTCACGCCACAGAATACCCCATGCAACATATCCATTTATTATACTACTATAGCCAAAGAATGCTCAGAAATATGTACAAACATGAAGATAATGTGATAAACTATCTGACTTATTTCATAAAGCAGTGTTAAAGGCAGAATAACCCACCAAAGCCAATCAAAATTAATTTCTATTATTATTATTTAGGATTTAAATAGTCAGTGCTTTACAAAATATAGCACATCAATTTGAATTCAATGGTCAGTTTCATGGGTTGCTCAGACTTCTATGTGTTCCTTGCAGTATATAGTTGGAAAAAAACATAATAATATGAAGCAATGGCCATGTTAAACAGTTCAATATCCAGACATCATCACTGTTGAGACAACTAAAAAGTAGATTATATATATATATATTACATACATATACACACACACACACACACACACATTATATACACACACATATTACACAATGAATTAGAGCTGCAGCTAACGATTATTTTCAAAATCGATTAGTTAGCTGATTATTAAGTTCGATTAATCGCTTAATCGGATAAATAAAATAAATTTTTTAAAATGGCTCCAGTGATGGGACTACTAGTTTGTATTGAGATTGCACTCCATCAAGGGAGCAAGTTTGGAGCAGTGGAAGTAAAAAAGAAAAAAAAATAGTGTGGTGTGCAATAAAAGGAAAGTGTAAAATTATACAGCAATGAATGCAGAATGGCACTGGCTATAGAGGACTACAAATCCCAGCAATAGTACATTATACAGCGCAATGCAGAATATCACCAGCTATAGAGTAATACAACAAATCCCAGCAATAGTACATTATAGCTGGCGGTATTCTGCATTGCGATGTATAATGTATTATTGTTGGGATTTGTTGTACTCCTCTATAGCTGGTGGTATTCCGCATTGCGCTGTGTAATGTATTATTCCTTGATTAGTTGTCCTCTATACGGTGCAGTGCAGAATATCACCAGCTATACACCAGGAATACAACAAATCCCAGCAATACATTATACATACAGTGTATAATGTATTGCTGGGATTTGTATTCCTCTATAGCTGATGGTACATTGCTCTGTATAATGTACAGCACAATGTACCATCAGCTATAGAGGAATACAAGCAATACATTATAGAGCACCATGTGTGGGAAAGTGCAGGCTTACCTGAGCAGTCTTCCAGCAACTTGCTTCTGAGATCGGACCTGTCTATCGGCGGCTGTCATCCCCCCACACCTGCTCCTCCTTACTACATCTCCCCGCGTCCCTGTGCCGATCGTGGATGTGGGCGGGCGGTGAATGTGAGGCGGGGAGGAGGTGCGGCGTGAAGAGCGTGGATGCGGGCGGGCGGGTCTGGCAGCGGTGAACGTGAGGTGGGGAGGAGGTGCGGCGCGCAGCGTGTGTGGAGCCGTGAACAGGGCCAACTGATCGGAAGCCGATTAATCGATTATTGAAAAAGTTGACAACTTTTTCAATAATCGATTATAATCGATTATGTCGATTAGTTGTTGCAGCCCTACAATGAATATTTCATTCTATTATGTGCAAACGTTCCTCCTCAGGGAGGAGACAGTCTAGTTAATCTAGTCTTACAGTCCTCACTTGATACAATCTGCAAAGCTTTAAATGACATGTTTACGATAGTGTGCATGATAATTTGGTGTGTCACCTATAATTAGGACTTACACACAAGTTATCCTTAGGTTTCTATAAGCCACAGGAGACCTGCAGCTTGCCACAGCCACTCCTTATGTTCCACTTAATACTTTGTGTAGCCACGCAGAGCTTCACCCACCTCAAAAATTATGGGTTATTATTACCAAACTTCTAAACTGAAAGTTTAAATTAGAGATCTATGCTTCGAAACCTTTCAGAGACCTGAAAAGGTTTAACTTTCTATATATGAAGGAAATACCACAAATCGGAAAGATTTGCTAACTTGCAGGAAGAACTTTAAAGTCTGGAAAACTTTGGATGAATAACAGAGAAGCTATACAGAAACGTATAACAAGACTAACTTTAAAGGGACTGTATATGACGTTCGTATAGGATTTCTTTCTTTATTCATTATGGTGAATGTCAAATATTGCATATAAATATTATGTTTAAATTCAGCAAGCAGCAGGCTAATTTTCACATGCTTTCCTCAATCTCCTTTTTTCCTTTGTTGTAAATAGCCCATTGTTTACAGAGCTGAATAGCTAAAGCTGAAATGTCTGAACACGAGTAAAAGAGGCAGGGAAGTTGACGCATCCCTCATTGGATGGTTTAAAAAGATTACTTTTCACATTCATATCTATTTGAAGCCAAGTCCAAGTGCGTTTCTCCCCTCCACAAGTGAACTTCTTCCTTAGAGACCTGCCCAGTGCATGTGCTTTTTTTTAATATACTTACCTGTTTCCAAAGTCTTCTGGCCATTCACAAGATGCACTGGGTCCTCTTCCTTTCTGGAAAAAAGAAAACCTGACGCACGCCTTACTGGGACTCCCCAAAAAAAGCCGGGTGCTCGAAATGACTGCGGATGGCGCCGCCACACGTAGACAAAAAGAAAGATGTCACCAGCGCTCCAACAACGATAACAACAGCAATTAGATGCTCATTTATTGACAGATGCTGTCTCTCATTGGCAAGCGCTTTTGGGGCCACACAGGGTCCCCTACGTCATCTCTGAGCCTGATGAAGGGGACCCTGTGTGGCCCCGAAAGCGCTTGCCAATGAGAGACAGCATCTGTCAATAAATGAGCATCTGATTTCTGTTATTATCGTTGTTGGAGTGCTTGTGACGTCTTACTTTTTCTCTTCCTTTCTGGATCTTCTCCAGCATTGGGCATTCCTTGGAGATGCAGAGAGCATTATTGATGTGATGATATCAGTGTCACCCTCTACATCAATTCACAGTGAATGCGGGGTGCTGTGATGACACTCCCCTGAAAGGGTGGGCCAGGACCCCATGCATTCACAGTATGTCCTCAGTCTTCCAAATTGAGTGACGATGGGACATCTTGTGGTAGAGAAGAAGTACTGTGGATGAAGATAAGTATTTCACCCAGAGCGGATTTTTTTAATACTGCTGGGGGCAACAATCTATTTATTGGGAGTTGGGCATTAAAGCACCCAGAAAGAAAATGAATTCCATGAGGGAAAGCATGACCATACTAAAAGGAGATACAGGAAGGCTGCTGGAAGCCTATATCATCACCATGGTGGCATGCTCTCTTGTCTTCTAGGATGACAGACTTCTAGTGAATTGGAGGACAGGACTTTCATTCTGAAAGAAGGATGACATTCACAGAAATGGCACGCCACATGTGTAACGTACAGCTTCCAAGTACCAATGACAATGTGAAATCAGTTATAAAATGTGTTCCTAGTTTTATTTAAGGAGATGACTAATATTACTCTAACAGTGTCAGCATTTTTTAATGTCAGCCTAAAGGCTTGCTTAATGCTTCTGCTTTCCATTCCTTTTGAACTCACAGAAGCAACTGCAGATCATATAAAAGGTATAATCATTTTGATCCTTGCGGTCTTCATTCCACTTTTGAAGTGAAGCGTAGAAATATATGCAGGGTGCTGGTTTGCCTTCCATTTAAATCAAAATCAAAAGGAACTTGAGGCTTTTGGCGATGGCAAGGAGATTAACGCAGCCTAAAAGGTAGTAAGTAGGTATAGGATTAGATTAACACAACCTTATGACCTTCTGCAGGTCATCACAAGGCACACCTCTCCATGGTGGCTCTATGTTTGGAGCACTATCTGAGAGTTCAGTATTCTCTGTATGGGGTTTCTACTTTCTGAAGATTAATAGGGCCTCCATCACATCCACTAAAATGGTCCTTCATAAATTTTAGGTCTACTTTCAGTCAAGAACCTGATTTATGTGTGTTCCTAAGCCCTTTCCCTGTGCTACCCCTAAGGCCAGGGATATATGTAGACATGATGCTGCCCTTGGCACACATGATATCCCTGTGTGCAAGCTCCACTCCTTGTGTCATGTTTATTATTCTTGCAAAAACTACAACTAGATAATCCTGCTGGAGGCAGCATATGATCTGCTTTATATGCAGAGTTACTGTACAGGCCACCAAACCAGAGAAAGAAGAGATGGTTTTATGTCCTATGAACTATAAAGAGCTTTCTGGCTCCCCCTCAATACCCCTGAAATGTATTTGTTTATTATTGGTATTTTTATATACCGCCAACAACTTACATAGCTGCCCATTCACATCAGACCCTGCACTGAAGGAGCTTACAATCTAAGGTCCCTATCTCACATGCATATATGCAGGGCTGATTTAGACAGGAGCCAATTAACCTTTCAGCATGTCTGGAGTATGGGAGGAATCTGGAAGAAACCCAAGCAGGCACAGGGAGAACATGCAAACTCCTTGCAGATAGTGTCCTTATCGGGATTTGAGCCAGGGACCCCCAGTGCTGCAAGGCAGAAGTGCTAACCACTACACCACTGTGCTAAAAAGATAATTATTTTCTACAACTTGACTGGCTAACTGCTTTTAAGTTTTCACAGTACATGCAGTAAACTTACAGACATCCCCTGCAGCAGGAGCTGCATATTTGATGAGATACTTTCAACATAATTTTCTTATTACACCACGGAGGCCGATGAGGTGGACGTAATGCAGGACTTGCATCAAATTCAGGATCTGCTATTGTGCCCACAGTTTAGCTTCAATGTGGCAAAAGGAATAACATGAAATAGTGTTTCTAGCACATAAATTCATGTTCATGAGCTCCCTAGCAATCCATAGTGCTCTATCATGTAAATTCAGAACTGTTATGGCAAAGTTAAGAGCTTGTCCATCCCCTTCTTTCACTTCAGTTACTGGCCTATCAAGCTGCCAGTGACAGTAAAGGGCCAATGGTGAGGTGTGGAAGGGAGGGGACTAGTCTTCCTTTCTATCAGGTCTAGTCATCATATGCATAATATCGCAGCCGCCAGGGGCCACTACACTTAGTTTAACAAGGTATCTGCATCCAACAACTTTACCGGTACATGCAGTTTATTTGTGTTACTTTGATAGCCACTTAGATGCCATAACCGATTTACATTACTGTAGCAATGCACTCGCTTTATTGCTGCCTGTACTGTATAAACACCATGATACATGATAACTATTAAATGTCATTGTTGTCATTAGGGAAGAATAAAGCACTTTCACAAGCCATTAAAAAGCTCTATCCATACCATGCACTACAAATTAATTATTAATCCCAAATATTAAGAATGATTATGGCAGGGTATAACCTCTAGTACAGGGGTGGGCAACTCCGGCCCTTCAGCTGTTGAAGAAATACAAGTCCCATAAGGCACTACAAGACTGACAGTTACAGGCATGACTCCCAGAGGCATGTTGGGATTTGTAGTGTAAGCACAGCTGGAGGGCCGGAGTTGCCCACCCTTGCTCTAGTATATAGTGCCTTTATGTGTGTGGAACGGTTTTCCTAATCTGTAATAAAACAACTGAAGGCCTATTTTACCAAGCACATAGGGGTCTTATTATTAAATCTGCCACCCAGCAATACGCTGAGCGAATGCCGTTTAGATGGAACTCAGGAATTCCTATGCTCCTCGGCTCCATCTAGTGGTGGGAATAAATAGATCCTACACTGTATCTATTTATGATTAGAGATGTATTAGGGTTTATTTACATGGATGCAAATACAAGTGTATGGGCTGCTGCGATTTTGTGTCTTTAGGAAACTATGGACATAATACACTGTATGCGGGTATACGCATGTAAATGCAAGTACCAGCGTTTACATATGCACAAGTTTTTAGACATAAAACTCCCCAAATGGCATACATAAGGCTTGCAAACAATGAAAGGGGTTGTTCACATGGGTGCAATAACAGGTGTATGGGTATACAGCATAAAATACAACTATTTGTGTTCATGTGAATTAGGCCTTATAGAGTTTGTAATCTTCAACGTATTCCATTTTTATTTAAAGAACTCTGTTCATCATAATTTTCCTCTAAATTGGGCACAATAGAGCGCTGTGGTCCCTCAACTCAACTCAAACGTTTCCACTATTAAGGGTCCTTAAGGGCTTGATTACACCAAGCGTGTTCCAGGAGCAGAGCAGTTACAGACCGGATCAAAACTGCGTCTAATGTATTCCAAAGGTATTTTGGGCTCTAGTTCACATCACAGCCTTCAGTTCCAGAGCATGTAAAAAAACAGCAGCAAGCCCTATTTTTCCTGCTCTGGAACGCATCAAAAACGCATGCAAACGCACTGGAATGCACTGAAAGCCCATTTTAAACCAAAAGGCCTGGAACGCATCAAAAAACGTGGTATAACACACTGCACTGCGTGTGCAGAAACTCTTGCGGATCTGGTCTGCATTTGGTTTGAGCAAGCCCTAAAGGTGAGTATTAAGCTGCTAACTTTACAGCAAGGTTAGCCAAACTTTAGCCCTCCAGCCAGATAAACTACAAATCCCATCATGCATCTGTCGATGTAAGTCATGTTTGTGGCTGGCTGAGTTTTGCAATGTCTCATGGGACTTGTAGTCCCACAACAGCTGGAGGGCCGAAGTTTTTTTAAGCCTGCCTTACAGGGTTCTACCGGGGTTTGCCATGGGTGACAACAGTGGATCAAGCCCGCGTAATGTGTGTTGAAACTCCATCGGAAGCCTGGTGACAACCCAAGAGCACAGCCACCCTATCACAGGAAGACCTCGAACAAGGAGATTTTAGTGACTGGGTCTACATATACTTTAACAATTAGGCTGTTGAAAACCAAGGCAAAATATTAGGACCTGTACGTGGCCACCTCTCTTCATTAACATATAAGTGGTTTTGGGAGCACTCAGGCACAACATGGCTCCCGTGGAGCTCATTCTGGAAATGCTAGTTGCCTCTCTGTTATTCCCTCCGGGGGGGGGGGAACCTCACCGCTCCATCGAACAACAATCTCCACTATCCAAGTTTATGTGAGTGCTGACCAGGAGCCAGCCATGCTCCAAAACACCAATGCCACAAACGGTGAACAGCGGTGTGTGGCTTCTTCTTTTGTGGCGCCTGGCTGCAAAGCTTTCTGAGTCACTGACAAGGAACATGTATGTACATGCACAGCTGCATCATTTATTCACAGATCCATTCCCAAGATGTGTGAAGGAAAAATTGGCCACCACGGCAGAGGGACGCAGTAAAGTACAAGTGCGGTGGCATCATCACTCATTGATTAAAGGCCCAAACTTCTGTACAGACTTGGGGCTGGTGGAACAGTCTGCAGCAGCCTGAGCATTGCATCTGCCATTCACTGATCAC
>NW_017307334.1:295817-296441 GCF_000935625.1 Nanorana parkeri
TTCTGGCTTTCAATTTCTGCACCTTCTGCCTTCAATTTTGTGCATAGTCTACAACAACACCTATCATGTGTACAATATAGGACAATGCTGCTTTTAAGAATAATAGTGGTACCCTGAATTCAGTGTAGCTATTATGACCTATGTGTTTACATTGGCACTATTCACTATTTCTGTTTAGAATATCCAAATTAGAGAAAGAGAAATGTAAGGAGGACAGCATTAGCTGATAAGCAACAGAAAGAACAGGAGCACCTAGATGAGAGGCAGGAGGGCATTACTGCGGAAGGACAGAAGGGCAATAATGGGGCAAACAGTCCATCTACAGTTCTTCCGACCTGTCCTTTCCCAGTATTGCCCTCCTCTCCTCCAGTATTGCCCTCCTGTATTTCCCCAGTATTGCCCTCCTCTCCTTCTCCAGTATTGCTTTCTTGTCCTTCTCCAGTATTGCTTTCTTGTCCTTCTTGAGTGCTGCTCTCCTGTCATCCTGTAAACAAGGGTGTGATGATAGGCAACTGTGCAGCAATGCCTGGGAAGCAAAACTGCAACACTTGATGAGGGGCAGAAGCTCAGACGTGGATGGATTGGAGGACGGGACAGGGGACAGCGGATCTCGGGATGGGGGGG
>NW_017307334.1:296604-300540 GCF_000935625.1 Nanorana parkeri
AGAAGGGGGTAATTGTGGAAAGGGGCTCTTTGGATTGGGGGGTGTTGGAAGCAGACTTTCTCTGGATAAAGGGGCAGAGAATCTCTGGATTAGAATTATTCTGGTGAGGAGAAGAAACACACACCGGATAAGAAAACAAGGATCCCGCTGCAGATGCTCTGCTCGGAACGGGAACGGAGGTGCAGATCTGTAAAAAGTGAGAGCTGCTGGTCTGGATGAGGGCAGCTCTGCAGGTAATACGAGTAACATGGGCATCTCCTTGAAGCACGGACACTGAGCTAACAAACCTCTCCATCATCCCATCACTCAGCATCTCTCCCATCCACTATACAGTCCATGTTCGTGAACGAACAGGTGTATTATTACATCATGCATTCACACAGCAGCTCCAACTATTAGACCAGATCCCCTATAGATGTACAAAGTCACACAGTGTCCCTTCAAACTGCACAATCCAGAGCCGCCAAGAATCACTGGCAGAATAAATACAAAGTAAGCGGCGTATATAACCAGAAGTGTCCAGCAATGAAAGGTGAGCCATGTACTCATAGAACAGCCCGAACCTACCTCTCAGACGCGTGGCTCACGATGTGCCGTACTACTGTCACTCGCACGAAAGCCTTGCTCAGTCCCGCTCTAGCTCTACTACGCTGACCCTGCTATTTAAATGAAGGTGACGTCAGAAACTGGAGATCCCGATGGGGATGGGCCTTATTGGGGCGTGCACGACGTGGCATAATGCCTCCAACGTGAAGCCCCGCCCTGTCTGCACACACGGTATGGTAGTCAGTGTTTACAGACACATACACACACACGCGCTGGCTGCTGGCCACCGGGTGTTCTATCAAAGATTGTGACTGTGTTGGAATGTGTGACACCATCGCAGATGGTATGTGCAGGAGAACTGATCTGCCCTGGAACAGCTGATCGGCCCAGAAATGTCACTTCTATCCGACTTCATGGAATGCGA
Source organism: Nanorana parkeri (assembly GCF_000935625.1). Lineage (NCBI taxonomy): Eukaryota > Metazoa > Chordata > Amphibia > Anura > Dicroglossidae > Nanorana > Nanorana parkeri. The sequence continues at coordinate 297,575 of NW_017307334.1, forward strand.
GATCGCAGTCACAGTTGGATTGAAGTGGCATTTCAGGACCGATCAGCTGTTCCAGGGCAGATCGGTGCACATACGATCTGCAATGCCAATCTGCCCTGGAACAGCTGAGAAAGCCTTGGAATTCTTCACCTTTTACAGGTCACATATTCCACTGGGCGGGATTACGTTAAAGTGTGTGACCACGTGACCGGTCACACATTCCACCGCTGAAAAACTGGGCGGGATTACGTTAAAATGTGTGACCACGTCACCGGTCACACATTTTAACGCAGTCACAAACTTTGATTAAAGGGTGCGCTCTCCTCTCATGGGGCAGGGGATGTAGAGGTAAAACCTGGCTACCAGTAACCAATCAGAGGTTGTCATTCAGCATTCTATACTTTTATGATGTGTAACCATGAGCGAGCGATTATATGTTACATACATAAGTCAATGGAAGAGTTAAAGCCCAACTCCGGGCACATGAAAAAGAAAATACTCTTGTAGTGGGCCCACGTAGCACTGCAAGGATTAAATGCTGGTATTTGCATAGGCATAAGCTGCAATATTTACCTGGCTCCCTGCTCCAGCAGGCTCTCTCCGTCTGTCTGACTGGTTCCCCAAACCTCTTCTCTAAAGCTAACCACACACAAGGGACATCCCCAGGCGTGGTGTCACGCAGGCGACATCATCATGCAGGTGCATAATGATGTCACACGTGCTTACTTGCCAGCGACCATTTTAGTGATGGACGCCGGCAAAGAGAGGTGAGGACACAGATAGCAAAGATAACTTGCCACAAACTTGTGGCAGGGTTCAATTGTAATTCTTTCTAACTTGCTGCACACATTCCCTGACAAGTTGTAGACTTGCAGCACAAGTTCTAGTTGACACTTTTTGAATGTGTAGCAAATGTGCTTGGCAAGTCTACAGCAAGAGTCCAGCAGGTCTTAGCAAGAGCTCTGCAAGTGTACAGCACTTTTGCAAAGCACGTTGATCTGGAGACTTGCAATGCAGACTTGCTGTAATTGTGCCACAAAATTGTGACGCTTGGCAAGTGTGCAATAGTTTAGCAAGTCATTTTCAACGTGCAGCTCAATTTCTTGCTATCTGGGGACTTTTCACCCGACGGGATAAGTATTCCGCTGGGTCTCCTCCTTTCTTATGCAACTGTCGGGCTCTTAGTCCATGACTAGGTGCCCGCACTCCCCTTGTGACGCCACTGCAACACACGTTTCAATCTGATTGTACAAAAAGTATGTAATATGGGGATGAACCTAAACAATCCATTTCATAAATATCCAGTCAGGCAGGTCATTGTCCTACATATTTGATGGTAGATCTAAAGGAGATTGTAATATCAGATTGCATATTGCAGTTTTTCGTATCCTTTTTTCAGTCGCAGCAACCTTTAGTAAGTATGAAAAATCTCAATCCACCCCAGTCTAAAAACGTAATGGATTTTAAGGGGGCATCAAATGCAAAAATGCATGCAAAAACACACAAAGAATGGAGTTCCCCCTTTACAATGAATTCCCCCCTTCAATTTAGGTTTCCCCACATTTCATGAGAGTTAAGGTCCCCACACACCTTACGATAATTGTACGATAATCGTGTGAAATCCCGCGATCGTACGATTATCGTAAGGTGTGTGGAAGCCGTGCGACCTCTACTACTGTAAGGTCGCACGACTTTAAACTTACGAACATGTTTGCAAACCCGCCGAGCATTGTACGATGCTCGGCGGGTGTGTAGCATGTTCGTGTGTAGCATGTTCGTAAGATAAAAGCCGGATGGGCCGGTGTGCGCAAGCGCACACTGCCCGTTCGGCATTGCGGTCATCGGAAGCCCGCCCCTCAGGGGGCGTGGCTTGCGATCATCACAAGTACGATCTGCCTATGCAAGATAGGCAGATCGTACGTTTTTTTAAGTGCCTTACAACCATCGCAAGACAAAAGTCTTGTGATGGTTGTAAGGTGTGTGCCCAGCCTTACCCTTTACATCACTAGCACCCCCTTTCACATCAGGAGCCCCTCTTTAATATCAGAGCCCCCTTTCACATCATTACATAAGGAGCCCCCTTCACATCATACTCTTCAGTCCTCCTCTTCATATCAGAGTCCTTCCATTACAAAATTTTGAGGCACCCCTGAGGTAGCCAGAAGGCACCCTCAAGAGAAAATCTGGTATAGTGTATGGTTAGCCTAAAGCTCACTGCAATCTATTTGTACAAGCTCCTTTAGATCTACCAACAAGTATGTAGTACAAGGGCCTGGCTGATTGGATACTGATTAACTGGATAGGTTAGGTAGGTCCTCATATTACATATGGTCAGCCTTAGGGTCACCATACATGTCAAAATCTGACCATACTCTCATTGGACAAGGTGGTGATTGTGATGCCAGGTAAGTAAAAGTGCTTTACACTGGTCCCCTAGACAAAAATGGTAGTCCCACTGCAAGGGCAGGTTTTTGTTTGCCCAGTATAGGCTATAGGCTGACCATCCACTGTTTACATTGGAACAGTGGCGTCACAAGGGGGGTGCACCCGGATTACACCATTGGAGGGGTGACACGAAAATGACTCACAGTCACGCGCATGCGCAGTGACGTCTCGGCGGGGTGACACTCGGTTAACTTTTGTCGAATGGGCCGGTCCAAAAAATTATCTGCCAAACAGCGCCTGCGTCCAGTCCGACATTCTCACTGAATACGACAGCCGTCAGCAAGGATTCCTGTGGCTCCTAGCAACACCAGCGGCTAGACACCAGCCCCTAGTAAATGATCCACTTGGCTACAAGTTCCTGGACGGATCCTTCCCCTGAGATTAGTTGGGAGGTGGAAGGATAAGAAAAAAAAAAGCGCTGCTCACAACTCGGCTACTTGTAAAATCCTGGAAGTGTATCATGGTAGTAACATTTCTTTGTTGTAACAATTTTTTATTTTTGCAAGCTGGAATAAAAGCAGCTGCGGGGGGGGGGGGGGGGG
>NW_017307334.1:300697-305106 GCF_000935625.1 Nanorana parkeri
CTAAAAAAAAAAAAAAAAAGAATAGGTAATTGGTATTGGCAAGGAAAAGTATCGGTACTTGTACTCTGCCTAGAAAAAATGGTATCGGTGCATCTCTACTCCCGTCCATGCCCATACCGAGGTACATACATGTAATGATATGGATGGGAAGCATAGTTAATGGACTACAAGTGCAGTACATAAAAACACAAAAAAAGGCGAGCGCACAGCTGGTATGGACTATGACGGGTGGATAGATATATTTAAAACAAAATTTAATGTTAAAACAAGATTAAAATTAAACAACTATAAAACAATAGTGCAGTGCATAAGCAGCCATCTAAGGGGAGTGGCACAAACATGCACCTGTGTGGGCAAATGCCTGTGTAGGCAAAAATCCTTGCTCCGGCCCTAACCAAGATCTTGTATTGATGATGGGAGAGTTGGACCACTGTGTAAAGTCTTCTCCACCACATCCCAAAGATTCTCAATAGGTTTAAGGTCTGGACTCTGTGGTGGCCAATCCATGATGAAAATGAAGTCTCATGTTCTCTGAACCAATCTTTCTCAGTTTGAGCCAGATGAATCCTGGCATTGCCATCTTGGAATATGTCTGTGCCATCAGGGAAGAAAAAATTCAATGATGGGAAAACCTGGTCATTCAGTATATTCAGGTAGGCAGCTGACCTCATTTTTTGGGGTGATAACATTGCTGAACCTAGACCTGACCAACTGAAGTAACCCCAGATCATAACACTAAATTTAGGGGGTGTTTTTGGCCAGGCAGTGTAAAAGACAGAAACAAATTCAGCTCTGTTTACAGACCAAATGTATTTATAAAACACAAGCAGTGTAAGTACGTTAAAAAGTATCAGCTTCTTGCAGTCTACTATACAGTGAAACACAGTTAGGCCTGGTTCACACCTGGGCGTTTTACAGCGCGTTCCTACAAGCTGTAAAACGCTCAACATGTGAAAACCAATGGTTGCCTATGGGCATGGTTCCATCCTGGGCGTTTTACAGCGCGTACGAATGCGCTGCAAAACGCCCTACGCCCAAAGAAGTACAGGAGCTTCTTTGGGGCGTATTTGCCGCGCGTATCCATTGGGATACAGCCGGCTAGCCCTCGGAAACGCGCGTTTTTTACTGCAATTTGCGGTAAAAACGCACGGCACGAAATGCGTGGCAAATGCGCATATTCCGTACGCCTAAGTGTGAACGCAGCCTAAGGGGAATTTATCAAAACTGGAACAGACAAAATTTAGAGCAGTTGCCTATGGCAAATAGTAAGCTCATGTCTTTCATTTTCAAAGCTTAACTGAACAAACTGAAGAGAGCCGATGATTGGTTACTAGGGATGTCCCGATACCAATGCTAGCATCGGAATCAGGCCCGATAGAGGGCATTTTGACAAGTACTTGTCAAAATGCCCCGATGCCTAACGCCGAAGCTTGCGCTATGGTTTGTTTTTTTTCTTACTTACCTCGCCGAGCGTCGCGTCACTGCTGCTCCGGTGGGCGGAGCTCCAGGTGGGGTCCTAATTTAGGTGGCCGGAGACTGCCAGAAAACCCCGCTTGGAGCGCCGCCCACCGGAGCAGCAGTGACGCGACGCTCGGTGAGGTAAAGGGGGACGGGACGGGACACTATTATGCTGCAAAGTTTCATTGTAAATGTATTCTCTGCACTGTATGAGCAGTATATACTCTATATGTACTACATATAGAGTACATATAGAGTACACACTGCTAATACAGTGCATTTACAATTATACTCTGCTAACATGAATGGGTTAAATGATCCGTAGTACATGATATGTAGCCCTGTACTAGGGATCATTTAACCCATTCATGTCAGCAGAGGATAATTGTAAATGTATTGTTGCATGCACTCTATATGTACATATACTATATACTATAGAATGCACTGCAACAATAGATTTACAATTATCCTCTGCTAATATGAATGGGTTAAATGATCCGTAGTACATGATATGTAGCCCTGTACTACGGATCATTTAACCCATTCATGTTAGCAGTGCAGAATTGTATATATATATGCACTGTACATATACAGCACAAATGTCCCGTACATTGCAGCAATAGATTTACAATGATCCCCTGCTAACATGAATTTGTTAAATGATCAACTACATGTTATGTACTATTATGTACTATGGATCATGATTTAACCTATGCATGTTAGCAGGGCAGAATTGTAATTCTATTACTGCAGTGTACGGGACATATGTACTGCGGATCATGATTTAACCCATTCATGTTAGCAGGGCAGAATTGTGAGCGCCTCCCACAAGCTGAGCACCGAGGCGCGATGCAACAATCCTGCCCAGCGCCGACTACGAGAGGCATCACGTGAGGCAACAGGGATCAGAGTGATACTGTGAGTGGGGGAAGCTGGGATGGGGCTGGCTGTAAATCTATTGCTATAGGGTACTGGACGTGTGTAATGTATATGTAGTACATATATACAGCACATACCTCCACTACACTCCAGCAATAGAGTTTCAGTTCTCCGCTGCTAACATGAATAGGTTAAATCATGATCTATAGTACAGAACATGTAGTTGTACTATAGATCATGTAAAGTCACCTGTCCCTTTACGAAAAAGTATCGGTAATGGGTATCGGCAAGTACATGAGGGGAAGTACTTGAACTTGTACTTGGGCCTGAAAAAGTGGCATCGGGACATCCCTATTGGTTACTATGGGCAACTGTGAATAATGATTATGCAGCGCTAAATACCCCAATATTACATATACAGTGCAAAAAAGTGATGTGAAATTAATAGTATAATAAATTAATAAACCAACATGATTATAAATTAATAAAGACTGGATATCAACCATCCAGATATAAAAAGTGACTAAGTAAATGTGGCTGAAAAAAACAATCAATTCTGTAAGTGATGAATGTGAAAAAACAAACAAAGTTCATAAATCGTTCTTCAAATCCAAAAACATATAAAGTGCTTGTGCTTGGTGATCCTCCCAGTGTTACACACGAAGCCCCATGGACAATGCGCACTCACCACATAGATAATGTTTTAAGACTCTGTCGGTATTTGTAGTCGATCATGGATCAGGGAATTCTCAGTGTTTCCTCCCAAATATTTACGAATGATGTTCCATTTATGGTAAAAGAATCAAAGGGAACTCCTCATGGTGAAGTATATACCAACATTTGTTGATAAAAAAAGTAAAAACTCACATATGGGCAACTGCTCCAGATTTTCTCTGCTCCAGTTTTGATAAATTCTCCCCAGAGAGAGGAAGGCGGAATCAACAAAAGGATCCAATCAGGTGTGCTGCAGTGCAAGAGGCATGCTGATAGGTGGAGAGAAGAGAGTGACAGCGAGTTGAGCTAATCAGTCTACTGCTTCTCCTTTCACTGCCCAGTTGCAATGTGGGAGTGGGAAGGGGACTTGTAAATGAAAGTGAAACTTCAGCAGGGAAAGATCAGGTCCTCTACCCAGACAGGCTGTACTGTGCACTAGAGCTGTGTAAAGGTGTCCATACACTTTACAACCCTCGCAAGACTTTTGTCGTGCGAGGGTTGTAAAGTAATTAAAAAAAACGTACGATCTGCCCATCTTGGACAGTCAGATTGTACTTGCGATCATCGAAAGCCCGCCCCCCGAGGGGCGGGCTTCCTATGACTGCAATGCTGAACAGGCAGTGTGCGCGTGCGCACACCGGCCCGTTCGGCAGTGATCTCTCGATCATGTTAAAAACCAGCCGAAAATCGTACGATTCATGCTTGATATACAAAAGTTGTGCGACCGTACATTAGAAACGGTCGCACGCCTTCCATACACTGCACGATTCTCGTACGATCGCAGGATTTCCTGCGATTCTCGTACGTGAATCGTGCTGTGTATGGGCACCTTAAATCTCAGGACTAGGGATGAGCTCAGGTTCCAACCAAAGCCGGTCTGAACCAGAGCTCCTCCCAAATTCCACGCCTGCGGCTTGACAAAAAGTAAAGGACAGGTGCAGGGACCTCATTCACCTTATATGGCAACATGGCTATATTAGGTATATAACATGTGGCCATATAAGGTAAATGATGTCAGCAAAAACATTCCACCCCTTACTTTATGGTTAGCTGCAGGGTGAGGCATGCCCTGACTTGTTTAGGCGAGATGCCCATGTAGCGTCTGTGTTTTGATGAGCTCAGCTCGTGGTCAGTCTGAACCTAAGCTCATTCCTGCTCAGGACTGGATGGATAGAAATGTAAATCCTATAATGGGTAAAACAGCACTCATGTATGGAAATTCTCTGTGTTTTCTTATTGATTGCCTGTAGTTTGGCTTTAATGCTCTACAAGACGCAAACATTGGTAGTAAATACATTACAGGATAACAACTTACCTATGTCTACTTTTGGTTTATGGATGTTTTATAAAAGAGATGC
>NW_017307334.1:305191-324001 GCF_000935625.1 Nanorana parkeri
CCACCCCCCCCCCCCCCCCCATAAAAAAATTGTGTGTCTTACTGCACTCCTTACCGGATCTCCTAGGAGATCATGTCCGTAATAGGGTGCTCGTAGCGACCACGGTGGCACCGTGTAACCAAGTAGAATTCCAAAAGATGTCACCAGCACTCCAAAAGTAGATTCAATAAATTTTAATGACAACGGTCATTCAAAATCACAAGTACTTTCGGGGCCACGTTGGGTCCCCATCATCACACACACACCCCGCTGCTAAATACCTCAACAGTGCCTTTATCTGATTGGTTGTAAGCTCTGTACGGCCGATCATTTCCCATGCAGCTCCTTCATAAAAATGTATCTGAAAAAATGTGGGTAGCCAGATGTAGTCTATAATGTTGTCTGTCCAGAACCACAGCAGCCTCTAAAGCTGGCCATACACTATACAGCTTGATTGTACAATCTCTGCGCAATCTCCATTACGGTAACCATTAGTGATGCTCATTTGGATTCGGACAAATTTGCTAAATAATTAAATTCCATTGATTCGGCGATTCGGCCAAATCCGAAATAATGAATTGTTATATGCCTGAACATACAAAAAATGTATTAGGGCATACAGTAATACGTTTGTATGGGCACCGCCATCATGCTGCGTCCAAAATGCGCGTATGTCGTCGCCCGACACCGGCGTCATCTGACATCATGCGCTCAGCCTTCAAGATGGCAGTGTGCATGCGCAAAACATGCTGGTGGCTAATATGGCCACAATGTGTGCTTTCGGATTCAGAGGTTTGTTGCCTCTGAATCCGGAACAGCATAATTTTTTGCTTCATCAAACGAAACAAATAAAAAGCTTTTTCCCTTTTCATTCATTTCCTCGAAAAGGCATTTTATGCTGTGCACATGTCTAGTAACCATGCACGTTACAATCTGACCTTGCAATCTTTGTACAATGAACTTTAGATTTACCAAGATGTAATATGAGCACCTACCTAATCTTTTCAATCAATTTGTATCCAATCAGGCAGGCTCCTGCACATTGCTGTTGGCCAGTAACACAGCCCATCATTATGATGGGCCAATAGGAAGATGTGGGGGGCTAGGAGTTCTTATGGAAAGGGTGCTGGCTAATGCTTTGGGCTCCAGCTGGGAAAAGGAACAGAGGTGTTCAGGAGTTAGGAGTACTCCTCCCAGAAGGCAGAGGGGAGGCAGGTGGCTGTGTGTACTGGAGGCACCTGGAAGATAGGCCATCTTGGACAGGCAGATCGTACTTGCGATCATCGCAAGCCCGCCCCTGAGGGGCGGGATTCCGATGACTGCAATGCTGAACGGGCAGTGTGCGCGTGCGCACACCGACACGTTTGCATTTGTCTCCCGAGCACCGTTCAAACCAGCCGAAAATCATAAGATTTTCAGCTGGTTTTCTAGCAAGCTCCTTAGACAAAAGACGTGCGACCGTACAGTAGAAACGGTCGCACGTCTTCATTCACACTGCACGATTCTCGTACGATCGTGGGATTTCCCACGATTCTCGTACGAGAATCGTGCAGTGTATGGGCATCTTTAGAGAGCCAGTGACACATAAGGGATGTGTTTAAAGAGTCACATGAAAGGTGGATTGTGGCTCCCTAAAGGAAAACCCTAACGTCCAGGGACTGGGGAGCATGGAGTATGTGTGACAACCTGGAGTCGGTGAGACTGTGTTCTTTTTGCTGGAATACAAGCAGACCGTGTATTATTGTTGAAGAAGTTATGTTTCTGCTCTGGAAGCAATAAAAGACTGTTTTGTTTTATGCTAAAGTGGCTTCGAGACGCTCACCATTTGTACTAAATTCCCCAAATATCACACTACTCACAAACCATTTTCTTTTCGTGCATAGGTTTCCTGAAAAATGGTTGCAAGCCTCCCACGTTCATAAATTCTGGGTATGATCCGCACGATTTGCATCACTTATCCATTGTAACACTTCCCTTTCTGTGAAACACTGTTGACTTCCTCCAAAGTACATGTCGAAATTGTTTACTTATTTAAAAGGCAACCTTTCTGAAATAATACGCTCTTCCATAGCATATCAGCTTTTCAGTAGACTGAGAGCAGTTTAAAAGCAGGATAACATAATCCCTGGATGACCAAACCCAGTAATGACAGCACTCTTTATAGACCAGGGGTCGACAACCTGCGGCTCCGGAGCCGCATGTGGCTCTTTCATCCCTCTGCTGCGGCTCCCTGTCCAGGGGTGGAAGGCTGTGGGTGGCCCAGTGAGATTCGGTCCTGGGCACCCCCCTGGTGGAGGTGCCCCGCACTTCCGACAGGCTTCTCAGCAAGGGGGCGGGTCCTGTGACTCACCTCTTAACCCTAGTAACAGGCGGCGGGAGAGGAGAAGTGTGTATCACATGCCCCGACCCCTGCAGTGCACACCGTCTGGCTTGGATGCTGGCTGTGAGGCTTGGCAGGGGAGTCCGAATGAGGGGGGGGGTGGGAGGTAGTGGGATGGGGGGGTGGTAAAGGTGTAACTGCACACTGTGTGCTGTTATTTCATTTAATTAGAAAAGTGGATTATAGTGGGTAACATTACACTGTAATGTTGCCTATTGCAATTTATTTATCCGATTAAATGATTTGACAGGGCAGCTGTTCTATCAAAGTTTGTGACTAGGTTGGAATGTGTGGTGTGCTGGGAAAACCTTCGGTGGTGAATCAGTTTTTTGGTGGTGGAATGTGTGACCTCCAATTGGTCAAGTATTTCAATGCTTTCTCAGCTGTTCTAGGGCAGATCGGCATCGCAAATCATATGTGCAGGAAAACTGATCTGCCCCGGAAAAGCTGATCGGTCCTGAAATGTCACTTCTATCCGACTTTGTGAGTGGAGTGGAATGTGAGACCATACTCACAGAATCGGATAGAAGTGACATTTCAGGACTGAACAACTGTTCCAGGGCAGATCAGTTCTGCTGCACATACCATCTGCGATGCCGATCTGCCCTGGAACAGCTGAGAAAGCGTTGGAATGTTTGACCCATTGGCGGTCACACATTCCACTGCCAAAAAACTGGGCGGATTACATTGAAATGTGTGACCACATCACCGGTCACACATTGTAACATAGTCACAAACTTTGATGGAACACCGTCATCAGGGGGGTACGGCCGGTACCCATGTGAGGGGTCTGGGCAGCCTGGGGGGCCTCTTACATGAGTATCAGCTGTACCAAGGGCGGCATAGCAGAGGTGATAAAGGTGGGGATGGAGGAGGCCAGGCCCAAGCAGCAGCAGGTAATAGGAGTTGGGAGGAGGTACAGGGAAAGGGACCCCGGTGACCAGCCCACCTGAAGACCTGCAGAGCCCGCCATAGAGAGTCTCGGATGGGCTGTGCAGGATCTATGGTGTGCTCTGCAGGGTTACTCTCAGGTGGGCTCTGCGGGGTCTCAGGTAAGTCCAGAGTCCAGTGCGTTACTGAGCCCAGAGTCCAGTGCGTTACTGAGCCCAGAGTCCAGTGCGTTACTGAGCCCAGAGTCCAGTGCGTTACTGAGCCCAGAGTCCAGTGCGTTACTGAGCCCAGAGTCCAGTGCGTTACTGAGCCCAGAGTCCAGTGCATTACTGAGCCCAGAGTCCAGTGCATTACTGAGCCCAGAGTCCAGTGCGTTACTGAGCCCAGAGTCCAGTGCGTTACTAAGCCCAAATATACATATATGCATGCAGGTATATAACGCAGGTATAAAACGATATATATGCCGTGTTATCTTCATTTTAGATGTCAAAAGGGTTTTGTGGCTCCCTGTGTTTTTTCTTTTCTGTGGGAAACGGGTCCAAATGGCTCTTTGAGAGTTCAAGGTTGCTGACCCCTGGTATAGACAATGGAAAATTGTAGGCAGCAGGGGTTGCTGTCCCAAAAATCCCTTGTTATATATTGATCAGAAGGGATAAATCTAAGAAATTATTGGATGGGAATGTACCAAGCTGCGGATGAATACTGTTCCTGTGTGAATAATATATATACTAAATATGTAATGCAAGTACATTTTTTTAGCTTAGTGTAAGGTGTATCTTGACTCTCGAATCACTATGAACACCTTGAGAATTAAAGGATGCAACAGTTCCTGCAGGGTTCAAGGTTTCAGGGAATCGCTCAGCCCATATGGGCCCCATGATTTTCTTTGTGTGTATCCTTTAATGGGGTTGGTGATGAGCTTAAAGAGGAACTCTACATATTTTAAACATTTGTGGGGCTACCTCTACACTACTGCTGTGAGGGTTAACTGCTCGTTTTTCCCCTAGGGGCCGGCGTTCAGAACATAAACTCACCCGATCCTTGGCCTTGCAGCGGTGAGCACTTACCTTTCTCCCCCTCTGCTCCGGCTATGGTATGTCCCTTGGCATGCTCACATCTAATGCAGGTGAATGGACTGCATTGGAGGTGATGACATCTTATACTGCCAGAGCCCGGGGGAGATAAGGCTGCGAAGACTGGTCCAGCAGCCAGGTGGGATGGAGGATCAGGTGAGTATTTTTTTTTTATTTGAGCCCCTGGACAAAAAAAGAGCAGTTAACCCTTGATGTGCTGGGACTTTACAACTTATTTTGGGCCGGTTCACACCATCTGCGTTCTGGCTGTTTTTTCCAGCACAGCTTGAATGCAAGACAAGGCAATTTGCCTTGTGCATGGATGGACTCGGTTCACACCACCCCCTTCCGTAGGTGTATGCTTAAAAAAAAGTACGGCATGGAGCACATTTTTTTTAAGCACACCGCAGTGAGATGCGATACAACTATATCGCACCGCGGCAAGCCCATAGATGTTAATGAAATGTCACTTGTGACATTTCAGTAAAGTTCTAACAAAAAAACAGTGCAATGGAGCTAAGTTGAGCACATCAGCAGGGTCCGGGTACACGCACACCAGCAGCTGTGCGGTTGAGCATGGGTGCTGGTATGACCGCACCTTCAATCCATGTAATGGCCCATCTCTCTTAGAGTGCCCATACACTTTACAACCCTCGCAAGACAAAAGTGTTGTAAAGTACTTAAAAAAACGTACGATCTGCCCATCTCGGACAGTCAGATCATACTTGCGATCATCGCAAGCCCGCCCCCCTGAGGTGCTGGCTTACGATGAATGCAATGAGGGGCGGGCTTACAATGACTGCAAACGGGCTGTGTGCGCGTGCGCACACCGGCCCGTTCGGCAGTTGTCGAACCAGCAGGCCACTAACTCGCCGAGAATCGTACGATTCCGGCGGATTTTCTAGCCTGCTGGTTCGACGGAAGATGTGCGACCGTACAGTAGAAACGGTCGCACGCCTTCCGTACTTCTCGTACGATCGCGGGATTTCCCCGTGATTCTCGTACGAGAATCGTGCAGTGTATGGGCACCTTTTAATTAGAGATGGTCAAAAACTTAATAATAACATTGACTAATAGATGCCTAGGGAGTAATTCACCTACATGGTATTATAATCTTAGCTTCTTAAGATAATATATATTATAGTATGGAAGAGTGGCCAAAGTTGTATTATTTAACAAAACATGTCAGAAGCTGGAAAAACCCTTTAAACCGGTTTAAAGAGAAACTGAAACTCTACAGCTAACATGCAATGTTGCGAATTCAGAGAAAGAGAAAATGCTTCCCTGGGGTTTCAGTTTTCAGAAGTACTGACTCTTCAACAACTTCAAAATAGCCCCATTGCCCCCATTCCACTACACAGGCCAGTAATGGCCATAGATGGACATATTTATGGACTAGAAAAGGCAAGATCTGGTGGGCCACTTTCCCCCTTTCACACCTCACTATTGGCCATATTCATAAACAAGGAGACAGGGAAAGGGGCTGGTTATGAAAATAAATGAATGTCCCAGGTTTTGGCGTTTTGGTCAGGAAAAAATGTATGTGTCAGTATTTTATACATGCTACCAGTTTAAAATACAGTACATGATTCACTGCCATTAACGAATGGCGTTAGCCAGCAGGACCATTAAGAGGAATGGTCTGCTTAGCTGGACATTTCTGGTCATGTGAATGAAGGTGGTTCAGGCAGAAACCACTGGTGCCATTTATATTGGTGAACATTTTAATTTTGCACCAACAATGCTCCTTCCAGGCAGGTTAGAGTTGGATCATCTGGAAGGCAACCTGTTTTTGTCGTAGTCTTCGGGGTCCCCCCCACTTGTGGGGGATTGATGACCACGGCAAATTAGGTTCCAGAGCACGGAGCAAGGCAGAGAACGGTTCTCTACTCTGCTCCATGTGTGCAGTGACACAGGAATGCAGCCTTCCTGTCAAAGGAGAAATAGCACAGTGCTGTGCTAGAACTCCTGTGTTGGAGGTGACAGGGTCAATAAACAGAAAGAGGTCCAGACACCAAACCCCCCCCCCACTCCCGCTATACTTACCTTTCAGGGAACGGTCCTTCCCATCCGCCAGTATGGGTGTACTATCTGTACCTGTGCCATTGTAATCTGAATTTCGCTCTCAAAATTCAAGCACTCGTTGGTCAGCGCAGTCATCTGACGGCACTGACCAACGAGAAGCTCTTCTTGGCACTGCTAAATACGGTTATGGTTAAATTTTTTTTCTTTTTTTTTTATCAGGACAAGTAGATTGTCATGAGGGACAAGTAGATCAGACACCCGCATTAGTCCTTGGACAAGTAGTTTTAAAAAAAATGTACACACCCCATAGAAATATGGGGTTAGGGCTTTTCCCCATAGAACCATGCCCATAGGAAATAATGGGATTTCACTTGCTGGGCGTTTTACAGCTCGTCGATCAGCGCTGTAAAACGCCCAGGTGTGAACCCGGCCTTAATGGCTCTAAAATTATTGTTCTCACTCCGACGTTTGCGATATGTCACATGTGCGGCGTAATCGTCTTGGCTGTAGGCGCACCCGGCGCATATCTGTGTGTGTATGTGGGGGCGGGGACTTAAAAAATTGTTTTCTTTTTAAAAAATGTTTATGCTTCTTTATTTTTTTTATGTTTCTTAAATTTTTGTATTATTTATTTATTTTTTTACAGACAACTTTATTGCTATTACATGGGGGGCTAAGAAGCCCCCTATGGAATAGCCAATTTACATGACAGGTCCTCTGTATGCAGACATCAGGTGTCTCAAAGACCCCCAGAGAAGCTGATGAAGCAGAGATCGCCTTCATCATCTTCTCTAGCTGGAGAGTGACACTGAATGCAGGAAGTGATGTAATATAGCGGAGCCATACCCATTCTATGCTGCCATGTACGGTATCAGGAAATATATATATATATATATATCTGAAGGCTAATTTATTAGCCTGAATTTGTGGAGGAGTCTGCGCCTCCTTACCCCTTTTAAGCAGCGCCGGTGAGAGTGCTTGGGACGGGAGGTCTTCCGAGCAGAGGTTCCGACGGATCATACGAGACGTCATTTCCGGTCTCGACGGTGCCATCGTCACTTCCCGTTTCCGTTTCACGCCGCACGAGTCAGGTATCGCTGGCGGCTGCTGGCGCTTTACTTGCATTTTCGTTCAGGTCGTCTGCTCATACTGAGCCTCGATAAGAGGGGGGATATAGTCACAGCATTGCGGGAGGGGGGCGGTAGGTCGTTGGGTGGTTCATGTCATGCTGCACGTACACTTTCTTAATCGGATGTAGAAGCATTTCAGGGCTCTCACACAGTCCATATCATTCATGTTGTCACAGTACATTTCCATGATTACACAGTCAGGTTATACCTGACATATTTTACATAGGATGCACTGAAGATTAATGTCTCAACACAAGTTTTAGTTCCTCAGGCTCAGTCATACATCATACGTTTCGTACGATACATACTGACGGATAATATAGGGGTGGGACGCACGTGTCACTGGAGTTAGCCACAGGTAATTGGATCTGGGGGGGCTACGGCAGAGCATGGTACCGTGAAACAGGTCGGACAGACCATAGTTCTTATAAGTTCCCCCCCACGTGAGGTACGGCACGCACAGGTACTTATCAGGTCAGTCGCTGCTGCTTACTCACGGAAGTTGCGGGAGTGTCATCACTGTCGTTTTTCAGTGCTTTGAGGCAGTCATGTCGCACGTTTCTGAAAGTGAGGAGTTCGCATCACTACCAGCAACGCCTGCCAGAGGTTCGGAACAGGGTAGTGCCCCATCTATTAGGGCATGGACTATTCCGAAATTAGTGTTGGAGCTGCAGAAGAGAGGCATTCCTTTCTCGGCCACAGCGAGGAAAGCTGAGTTGTTCAAACTGTTATTTCCCCCGGCCGCTGCTAGCGTCAGCTCTGAGCAGATGTCCATGCGGACACTGGCAACCTCTTTAACGCAGATTCATTCCGCGTTAAATTTAATTACCACCTCGTTGCAAGAGTTGCAACAGAGAATCTGGAGAAACAGGCTACCCCGCTCCCGGGTCAGCTACGCAGGGTGCACCGGGCACTGATTTGGTTGTTCCAGGCACGTCCGGCACGCGGGGGGACATGACGACAGGTACAGTGACTTCTACACCAAATATTACACCAGCGCATTTTGTGCCGGCCAACCTCAAGAAAGAGATACTTGAGGGTAAGGATGTGAACCTAGCGTCGCTGCTCATAGCCACACACGACGTAACAGACAACAAGTCCTTTGCGTGCAGAGATGTTTCTGTCATATTAAAGGCCAGAGATCCCAGGTTAAACCGCAAATTGACCGTACCGGAGTTTGTCTTGGCTTTCAGTATATACAGAGATGTGGTGTGCTCTGTGAGCCCCAATCGTAGAGAGGAGTTGGACATGCACTTGCATTTGGTAGTAGATTTGGGGTACAAGTACGGAGGCTTCGCCTTCTATGACTACCACAGGGCATTTTCAGCGAAAGCCGCGGCGGGCCTGGCACAGTTTCTGTTCGTGTCAAACTGGGGCAGAATAGATACCGAGCTGTTCTGCAGGCATTTTGGGGGGCTCAAGGCACCGGTGTGCACAATCTGTCAGTCGTCCGCGCACACAGCCAACTGGTGCCGCACCCCGGCGTTGGCCGACGCGGCCGCCATTCATAAACCAGCTGGGTTGTTACCTAACCCATCCGGGGCATCCTCTACTCAGTTTGACAAGTTGGGTGGGCCTATCCAGTGCCTGGGGAAAGCCCAGATTTGCAATAATTTTAATTACAAATCATGTAATTATCCACAGTGTCGATTGTTACACATTTGTTCAGTCTGCTTCAGAGCACATCCCAAGGCCAATTGTACAGTATGCAGCGTGCAGCCATCATGACTAAGCAGGGTGGATGTGGGAGCTTTAGCAGAGAATTTAAGTGCCTATCCTAACCCTGCTTTGACGAAGTTCCTGATAGACGGGTTCACTTCAGGGTTTCACACGGGGTTAATCACGCTGCCACAAACGTCATACGTATGTCCCAATTTGATGTCAGCAAC
Organism: Nanorana parkeri; assembly: GCF_000935625.1. NCBI lineage: Eukaryota > Metazoa > Chordata > Amphibia > Anura > Dicroglossidae > Nanorana > Nanorana parkeri. The sequence continues at coordinate 314,559 of NW_017307334.1, forward strand.
AGACCCAGGCAAAGTTGATTTATTGTTGAACGATGAACTAGACAAAGGTTTTGTTATAGGCCCGTTTTCTGAACCCCCATTTTCTTTGTGGAGGATCAACCCCATTGGGCTGGTATGTGGGAAATTTTCAAATAAATATAGATTGATTTATGATTTGTCAGCGCCAGATTCTTTGCACATTACGAGTTTGAATGCATTGATTCCATCAGAAGAATTTTCCCTTAAGTATTCCTCGGTTGATCAGGCGGTGCAGTACATCACCCAGTCAGGTAAGGATTCTTGGTTATCCAAAGCGGATATTTCAGATGCTTTCAAACTTCTACCGATCAAACAGTCATTGTGGCAATGGCATGGGGTGAAGTGGAGGGAACTGTATTATTTTGCTGTCAAGCTGAACATCGGGTCAAAAAGTAGCCCATGGTTATTTGATATACGTTCGCGCAAACCCTTTACTGGGTTTTGGAGCACCAGGTAGGTTGTCAAAAGGTTTTGCATTATCTGGATGATTTCCTACTTATAGAATCTCCAGACAGGGAACCTCATGACCTTGACAGTTTGTTGGATAAATTCAGGGTGCTGAACGTCCCAGTGGCAAGTCACAAGGTGGAGGGTCCTCTTAAAGTGATAACGTTCCTGGGCATCATTCTGGATACAGGTTCCATGCAAGCCAGCTTGCCGCTGGAGAAGCTGGTTAGGATTAGAGATGCTTTACACTTACTTTTCGTGTCTCCAGTGTGTTCCAGGAAGGAGCTACAGTCGTTATAAGGTATGTTGAATTTCGCCATGCGTATTGTCCCGCAAGGTAGGTCCTTCATTTCCAGGCTGTTAGCTTTATTACCGGCAGCACCTGAGCAGGATTCTTTAGTACATATCGATGCGGCAGGGCAAGCCCACTCGACAGGTGGGACGTTTATGCAGCATTGGAACGGAATTTCTATGTTTATTCCGCAAGCCTCCCAGGCTTCGCCGCAGGTAGTTACGAATGCAGCGGCTTCTTTAGGGTTTGGTGCCATTTTTGGCCCACATTGGTTCCCATGTTTGCACGTACTTCTGCGTTGTTTGAGATCTATCCCATAGTTGTCGCAGCTAAGGCGTGGGGCCCCTCATGGTCTGGCCACACAGTGAATTTCTTTACAGACAATCAAGCTACCGCGGATATTGTCAACAATGGTAGATCAAAGTCGCTGGTGATCATGTCTTTTATGCGCAGTTTAACATGGCTTTCTCTGCAACACAAGTTCAATATTACCTGTTCCTACATTCCTGGTGTGTGTAACCTGGCGGCGGACGCTTTGTCTAGATTAAAAATCCACGTTTTCTTCCAACAGAAACCAGACGCAGATGCAGTCGCTACGCCCGTGCCAGCTTTCCATCATCTGGTGTTGGACTGAGGAGGCACCAGCTGAACGCAACGAGACTCATAAGTGACTCCCTTTCGGTTAATACCCGTAAAGCGTACAGTACGGCGTGGAAGGCTTTCAGTCTTTTTCAGGTCCGATATGCCACTCAAGATCAGAGTAGCTTGACATATATTCTGGCCTTCATTTCCTATTGTCATACGGATTTAAAACTCGCCTATAATACCATCAGGCTATACCTCGCGGGCGTGCAACATTTCCTATCGCTTTCATAACCGGATAGACAGAGTTTATTTGCTGCACACCCTGTTAGAGCTGTCCTTAAAGGGTTACAGAAAGCTGGGCAAGATGCGGCCCGTACCTGGTTGCCTATAACCAGTCACATGTTCCGGGCGATGTCCAGCATGTTAGACAATTCACCTTTTGGTGTCATCCAGAGCCTAGTATTGAAAGCTTTGATTTATCTGGCATTCTACGGGTTTCTGCGACCAGGAGAATTCACTTGCTCCTGTTCCAGTGCCGCAGGGATCTGCAAGAAGCAGTTAGTCAGGTTCCCAGGTTATTACGTGTTAAGGCTGGTGAGGAGCAAGACGAATCAGGTAGGTGCACCCACCGAAATAAAGTTGTTCCCTTCTGGCAATGATTGGTGCCCTGTGACAGTGTTGGACAAGCTCATGTCCGGATTGTCCCAGAAGAAGGCAGACAGTCCTTTGTTGCCTTTTCCCTGTGCTCCTCTGTCCTCGAATCAGTTCGTTATACACGTTTGGTTGCTCCTTAGCCAGTTAGGGGTTAATCCTAAGCGGTACTCCGGTCATTCCTTCCGCATAGGGGCGGCATCAGCAGCGTCCCGTCAGGGAGTCCCAGCTCACATAATCAAGCATCTAGGACGTTGGAGTTCTTCTTGCTTTAACAGGTATATACCTAATCCACCTGTAGTTAGCAGACGCTTTTACCAAGTTGGCCGGATAATGTAGTTAGGGGTAAGATTCTTCTTAAAGGTAGGTTTTTTGCCCCCTTATTGGTATTACTGTCCACCCGGACCATGACACACTTAAGGTCCTTGTGATTCATAATCATGTGTCATGTGAAGTGGACTCCTAACTCAAGTTGGAAGGCTAATTTATTAGCCTGAATTTGTGGGAGGAGTCTGCACCTCCTTACCCCTTTTAAGCAGCGCCGGTGGGAGTGCTTGGGACGGGAGGTCTTCCGAGCAAACCTCCCACCCATCCCTTGGGTTATACAGGAGGGACTTCATTTCACTTCACACTCTCACGCACTCGGAGTATGCCCCCTTATTGGTATTACTGTCCACCAAGACCATGGCACCCTTCAGGTCCTTGTCATTCATAATCATGTGTCATGTGAAGTGGACTCCTAACACAAATTATATTTGTTATATGCGGTGTATATTGCACGATCTTATTGATTTGTAAAAAAATGCCTGGGACATAAAGGATATGGAAGCCGAAGGCTTGTTCGAACACCTTGCTGTCTGCAGTTAACAAGATAAAACGTCTCCAATTCGCACAGGAACACAAGGAATGGACAGTCGAGCATTGGAAAAAAGTAATGTGGTCCGAGTGGCATGGAAGCTATTAGCCTGTGGCCCCGATTGAGGTGTTATGGAAGACCAGGATGCTTCAATAGCGGCCTTCAGCTCTTCTGCATTGTTCGGTCTCATGTCTCTCATCTTTCTCTTGGCAATGCCCCATAGATTCTCTATGGGGTTCAGGTCAGGCGAGTTTGCTGGCCAATCAAGCACAAATAACTATACTACATATTTCCTTATCTATATGAGATGAGTGTACAGCTCATCACAGTAGTGACTACTCATACTCTGACGTTGTGGCAGTATAAGGAGAACATGCCTAGACCTATTCCTTCTACAGTAGAGAACATTACAGAGTTTCTATAAGTTGTTCTAGTTATTTAGTTTAATGTATTTCCTGACCTTACAAGTTCAAAGGCACGTTGTAGGTGAAGAAAAGAAAAAAACGTCAAGTTAGCATTGCAAATATTTGATATTTACATGCTTTTACCTGCAATTTTTTTTTTAGGTTAGTGACAGGGTCTCTTTAATGTTGGTGTTTCCATAGATTTAAAAGCATAGAAGAGTGACAGCAGAAAACAACCACATGATCCACATAAGCTTATACTCCTAACCACTGCACTGTATATGCTGTTTGTACTGTAAACTCTCATTCACACTGTAATCGGCCCTCACGTACAGCTCCGTGCAGGGCCGTATCGAGCAGCTCCCGGGAAGGACAGGTGTTGCGTGTGATTATTACCAGCACCTGTCCTTCTCTATGGGACTACGCGGCCGTACGCCCCCCTACGCTCACCCGCCCTGCACTTCCATGCGGGTGCACCGATACAGACCTGCACTTGAGGTGACCTTATGGGGTGCGTATGGCCTAGTAGTCCCATAGAGAAGGGCGGGTGCTGCGTACTAATCACACACAGCACCTGTCCTTCCCGGGAGCTGCTCGATACAGCCCTGCACACAGCACGGAGCTGTACGTGCGGGCCAATTACAGTGTGAATGAGGCCTAAGTGTTATACTTGTTATACAGGAGGGATGATGTCACATCCCCACCTCAAGGATCCTTCCCGGGACATATGTATCCCTAATGGGCCCCCACTCCAGCCATTTACACCAAACCATATAGAATTTAGATTTGCCTCAATGCTGATAATCCAATTTTTCAAAAGATAATAGGCAATCTAACGCCCTATATCAATCCCTTACTACCGGAAAGGCTGAAGACATCCATTTCATCACCAACACCCGTCTAGCAGCAAACAATGCCCCAGTCACCGCAGTAGCCGTATTAGAGTCCATATTATCAGATTCCATCACTCCCAAAATACAAATGAACGGGTTAGCCTGCATGGAAGTGGAAAATACCATATTAATGATTGCCCCCACCTCTTTCCAATAACGCACCAATTTGGAACACCTCCATAATAAATGTAACAAGAAGCCCTGCGCTTGACCACACTTAGGGCAAGTTGCATCTGTCCTGAAACCAATCTTATATAAAAACTCTGGGGTACGATAGACTCTATATAGTATAAACAATTGGGTCAACAGATGTAATGCCGAGAATGATACCCCAATAGTAGCCGCCAGTGCCCTTTCCCATTCCTCATTAGAAATTTGCCCAAAAGTCCAATTCCCATCCTCTCCTACATCTAAGTGGGTATTTGGACAAAAAACGAGGCAACCACATAGAATAAATTCTAGAAATGTCCCCCTTTCCTCATTTTGGCCATAAGAACTGGATCCAAGACCCTCACTGAGTGCACCTGTATCTCCCTTATGCCAGGGTGGGACTGTAAAGCATGTCTTAATTGGAAATTCGAAAAAAAAGGAGTGATTGGGCATTTAGACTTTAAAGCACAAAAAATTCCACCCTCATACACTTGGGAGAACATGCATAACCCTGCATTTCTCCAAATCCCGTAGCCAGATATCTTAGCAACTTCTGGTTACCGCCCATTGTTCTACAAGGGAGTATATTGATTAAATTCTGTTGCTCCTAACAAGGATTTAATTGAGTGCCAAACTTTTCCCATAAATCTGACCTTAGGAATATCTGTGGGAGCCCCCTTACAACTAGTTGTTTCCAATAGCTAAAACGGATCCGCCACTCCAAACAAATTTTTCAGGACATCGAATATCGGAGGCCTATATTCCTCCCTGGCCCATCCCCCAAAATGTTGCATTTGGGATGCCAAAAAATATAACCACGGGTTGGGTAGGGAAAGGCCTCACTGTTCTTTAGGGTGTTGCATCACTTCCACCTCCACACTGAATAAATCCCACTTTATTCATGGGATTTTGTTACGCCAAATTAACTCCCTAAACATAGTATTAATCCTACGAAAAATACCTTGTGATAACCAACAGGGGGCATTGTGAAGTGCATGCAACAATTGAGGCATCCATATCATCTTCAGCAAACTTATCCTTGCCATCACCGAAAGAGGGAGTTTACACCATATATCTTTCTGTTTTTTTAATTTGGTGAGAACGGGTACTACATTCTTCTGTAGATATTCCAAGGGATCTCTTGAAATTGTCACCCCCAAGTAAGTGAAACAATCCACTACCGGGAAAAGAGAAGCTATCTCAGGAAGCGGTACACCAAGAGTGTCCAGAGGGAGAAGAGAAGACTTATCCCAATTCACTCTAAGACCTGAAAATCCACCAAACTCGGACACCAGGGACATCGCTCCCAAAAGGAAGGTCCGCTGGACCTCTTGAGAAAAGTCAGGGAAAAGCATAATTTTGGCTCCCTCAAACTTAGTCTCACCCAAGTCTCTGGCCTTCCGCAATATGGTTTCTCTGCCTCTATAATTAAGCAGCCGCATAAGTAGAGGCCATGGATGAGAACCTGGCACAGAGGAGCGAGTTGGAATACGGTGGGCTCTCTCTACTGCAAACATAGGAGAAAGAAAATCTCTGCCAATCAAATCCAGCAGCCAACGTTTAGCAAAATCCACCGGGTTAGATCCTTCCACTTTCTCAGGAAGGCCAACCACTCTAATATTATTTCGGCGTGCCCGATTTTCTATATCGTCCAAATAGGAGGAATGTGCAGCCAACTGTTGCAAAACTGCTTTAAGGTCAGCTCGCATAGGAGCTATAACATCCTCCACATCACTGAGTCTACCCTCCAAGGCCAGGGTTCGGTTCCGCACTTTTTGCAAGTCCTGGCAAAGAAGCGATATATCTACTCTCATACACTGGAACTGAGTAGATAGCTAGGCCAGGGAAGAATTGCATAGTTGTACAGCTGAATATATATCCGACCGTGCGGGTTCCACAACAGCGGGGTTGGGTGCAGAGGATTGTGACATAATATATCATATACATTACTCACAGGTCCATTTTCCCGCACACTTGCTTCTGGGGTCTGTATATATGGATCTTCCTTACCCATGCCCTCCACTGAGCCAAGGATACTGTCATATAGATTTAAGGGTAATGATTCCACTAGAGGATTTCTGGCAAACTTCTCTAAACGAGCCGCCGCATCTTTTGAGAGATCCTTTGGCTGTTTAATTAGGGGTTGCTTAGATTTTGTTGCAGACCCACGAGCCCCACCATGCTGTGATCCCGTACTCACTGCTGTGCCTGCCTCTTCCTTTTTTGTCATCGTGCCGATCGCCGCCCCCAGGAGATCCACAGGCAGCCACGGAAACGTCTGATGAAGCGGAGGAAGCGACCAGACTACCACTAGTACGCTGATTCCCTCATCAGGGAGATCACAAGTGAAAGCCTGAGAGTCGAGCCGAACAGTCACAGAGCCCGTGCCGGTCACTCACTGCGGGAGAGTCGGTGAACGCCGAAGTAAAGTGCAGGATGACGCCCCGGTGCTCTTTGATAAACTTCCGCTCACATGCCACGTGTAGTCATGCCCCCAAAGCTACCAACCAACCTGAACTAGGGCCATGCTATTTTAATTTGATCATGACGGTATTAAGAACATTTGTAAGTTGTATCACAAGATAGACGTAACTCATATGACAGAAAATATTCATACCTGATTTTACAGATAGTGGCCCACTAACAGAGCAACAAACAGACACTCAGAAAGTAGTCCATGTAGAAAGAACAATATGTATTTCCTTTACCTATTCTAACCTTCTCTAGCAACACATTTGCTATTTGCTAAAAGGGAAATAGGAAGTCTTCTTTGGTCAGACTCTCAACATTCCACAGATAATATTGCAATGAGAATGTGTCTTCCATTACACTAGCATCTTGGCTGTGTGGCATCTCTAAAAGGTTCCTTTTCTTTACCTCTCCTTGTACAGTGTAACTTCCTTATATCTAGTTGTTATTCTATTTATACTATTCTACTTGTGTCATTTTGCAACAATCAATATTGTGTGTTGCTGCTTTCCTTTGCCTGGTTTGCAGTGTTCTATTGTGTCATCCAAAGTGTATACCTGTACTAAAGTCACATGCTCCCAGACTCAATAAAATCTTGGAGAGTGAAGTTATAAAACTTTGCTAGACCTGGGATTTAGTATCACTCTGTGAGTCATCACTGAATCTTGTCTTCACTTATATGTCCTTTGTGAGGAGACGGGAGTTGTTGTTAGCAGTGCTGCTATGCGAAGGACTTTAAACCACAACAGTGTAAGGAAAAGCCAACACTCCAAAATTAAACTCTAGTGGAGGCTCTGTGAGTCATTACTGAATCCTGAGTTCACTGAGTTCACAGTATAGATCCCTCATGGAGAAGAGATATATTCATTTAAGAGCTAACAGCTACAGTTATCATTAGCAGAGGTGCTGCGCTAAGAGGGGCCCTGATTCATCAAGCTGCAATATCACTTAACCACTTCAGTACTAGATTATAATACCTCTTAATCTTTCAGTTTTTAGAGCTGTGATAGTTTGACTGACAATTACTTAGTCATACAGTACTGTATGCAAATGAATTTGAATACCTTTTTTATGACAGAGCTTTCCTTTGATGGTTTTAATTTTTTTACTATATAAAGTTTAGAAATGGCACAGCAAAAATAGGCTCCCACCACTTTGCCATTTATAAACATATGGCAGTAGCCAAATCGTTTAGGTATCTTATTGTCCCCTAGGGCTGGCACTCCGGTCCCTCCAAAGGAGACCGGAGTGTCAGCTGCCCTAGGACAGTGGTGTGGAGTAAGTACATTTTGCTATTTGAAGGAGAAGTATTGGGAGAGTAAAATGTACTTTTCCCAGTAGTCTGAGCTGGCGTGTGACACTGCTGCTGTTACACGCTAGTTCTGTAGATCAAGGACTGAGTGATCACAAACCGCTAATCGCTCAGCTTATGGTTTTCTCCCTGCAGAGAGTGGTGACTGTCACTTACCCGTCCCCACAGGGATTCCCCCCTCCCCTCTCTGCTCCACCATTGCTCATTGGAAGTACAGGCAGGGTAGGGGGTGGGCACAGCTGGCTCTGGCTCTAGAGAGGCAGAACCAGGTGTCAATCAGGCAGCGGGGTAGATCCCAACAATACTGCAGGATCTTTCCCGACTGCAGCCAGGCTCTGCACTATCAGCAAGTAATCGGGAATAGCTGAGTTTGGGTTACAGGAGTACATTAGTACATATACTCCTTTGACCAAAAAAAAGGTTTGGCTTTTGTTCTCTTTTAAGTGCTGTAGGGAACCAGTGTCAATGTAGAGGCAAACTCGCAGTCTCTTCAACAAAAATGCCAGCTTTAATTCCAGACAGCAATCAGTTGACAGAAAAAAAAGGTTACAGGCATCCAGCCAAAAAATGTAAATTGTCATAAACAAATAAAAGTCTGCTCCACTGAGCCTTACTGGGTATTAGCGATAGTCCGCTGAGCTGGGTCCGTTTCCTTTATGGGAACAGTTACAGTCCTTCGACAGAACCCTGTCCTGCTGACAGGCTTGGCTCCAAACACATACCTTGCTGCATTCAGCACACTGTCTCTCCTTGCACTGAGACACACACTTCCCCCCCCAAGCTAGGTGCAGCTGCACACTAATGAAGTTCTGTGCAGTCTACACTAAACTACGGTCCATGGAACTAGGAGTCTGTCCCACCCAGAGCTCTATCAGACTCCTAGTAACACCAGCCCCAGGATTTGTTTTACCAATACAAGGTAAAGAGCTATTTTTCTTTACCTCCAATTCTTTGCTGGCATTACCTTAGATGATGAATCTAAGGATCCGTGGAGAAATGTATCTACCATCTATCACTTTTCCTGCCAACTTGGCAGGTTTAACTGGCACCATGTTACAGTGCTCATACTTCAACTTAGACACTGCTATAATAATTAAAAACATGTCTTATCTTATATTTCCTATATGTTCCCTATAAGCAACTAGCATGAGTTTTCTTCTTGCATGGCATATTTCATTATGATTTTCACAATCAAGTGACAACATGTATTGTCAGGTGTTTGTTTTTCTATTACATTATTGTGATGTGTATCTTATGGCCATGTGTTTTTGTCTTTTTGCTTGATCCCATTATTATTTTTACAATCTCTGAATGCCGACAACCCTTCAATGCAAATTTCATTCATCTCCCCCCCCCCCACCCCCCA
>NW_017307334.1:324200-331759 GCF_000935625.1 Nanorana parkeri
CCCCCCCTCGCCCCCCTGTAGCGACGCCACTGCTTCTACAAGTTCCCTTCATACAATTTCCATGGTATTATTGCTAACTAAAATTCTGAATACGTACAACAGAGAATGTTCTTTTGTGTCATGGTAAGGAATGATCATGATGCCGAGTATGTATGTGAACAACTTTATATGAGATATATATAGTTCTTTAAAGGAGAACTGTGGGGTCAGTGCTTTTCCCCATAGTTCTCCCCAGGGTAACGGGAGGACACAAACTAGCGTCCTCCAGTGACCCAAAGCTCAGTATACCACGAGCTACAGCTCACGGTATACAGAGATCGCTGCAGCCGTGACAGATCTCGACATTACTGTCGAGATCCACCCAGCTGCGTGATTGACAGCTAGCTCTGCCTATCTAGAGGCAGAGCCAGCTGTACCCGCCCCCGTCCGTTCCGCCAGTCAGCGCTGGAGGATCGGGAAGGGGGTAATGCCTGCAGGGAGCCGTGAGTGACAGTCACGGCTCTGCAGGGACAGGATCGAGAAGATGAGCGAGCAACGGTGTGTGTTCGCTCACTTCCCGATCTATTGGGCCGACGTGTGACAGTCTCATTGTCACACGTCGGCTCGAACTATGAGGCTGAGTGATTTTCACTCACCTCATAGTTCTCCTTTAAAACATTGATGAGAAAGTCACATATTGCCCAGATGTTTGGTCACAGTGTAGCTAGCATGCCCCTGGAAAATTGTTCCTGTTCTAAGCACCACTCTGGTAGAGTGAGCCAAGATCCATCTCCCTGGTTTCTAGCTCTAGCTCAGATGCTGCTGTTGTCTGTTCAGAACATTCCTTATTGCCTTTAACAGCTCAACATGCTTCCACCTGGCAGAATGCAGTGTGTGCATTTAAATGTGAAGTGTCACAGCTTCATTTGCCCGCTGACTTCTTGGCATTTAACTATGGAACAACCTGGGGGCTGGAGTCGGGCAGAAGCTGGGCATCAAACGGATTGATTTAAAGACGTACATGTGTGCTTTCAGGCACCAGAGGGATACCTGGACTTCAGCCCTGTGGTTACTTAAAAAGCATTTCAGGTTGACCTGATCATGTATAATTTATTGAAATGTGACTTTCATAATGATTCAGAGGGAACATGTTAGACTCAGGCTATAAAATATGTTTTGTCAATTTAATAAACACTCATGTGCCTGTTCCCCTAAGCTGCCTGTCAAACATATCAATATTTGCATTGCATGTAAGAGCTATCCAAACACATGCATGATGTAAATGTCAACACAAAATGTTTCAGGTAATCTTTGTTTTGTCTTGGTTACAAAGAAATCAACTGATCTTCATGGAACAAGTTATAAGACAAAATAAATTATTTATGCTATAAACGCAGACTGTTTTAAATCTTAATAGACTATTAAGAAACCTTTACTGAACACCAAAACTTGTATACAGTAAAAAGTGGCATGGTCTGCCAACTCCAGTGTTCAACTCTGCATTTCTTTATACAGTCTTGTTCACGCTCATTATTGTTATCACCAATAATTCTGCCACAAAATAAATAAAAGGTTTTTTTAAAGAGCTACTTAAGGGAATTGTCTAGAAAAATGCTGTTGGCTTTAAAGGAAAGAAGGAGTCCCCAATTGTCACAATCTCCCAGCAGATAACAAAGTAAAGTGGCCCTCTAAGGTTGTAGTATAGGTGAAATCTATAAATACATCAATGCTTGATGCTTCAAGATAACCTGGGACTTGAAGTAATGGGATTGTTAAACAAGAATACAAAGTAACTAATTAAAAGATAAAATAACAAAACCATATTTTGCTTCAATAGTCACCTTCAATCCAGAGATTGCCCCCACAGTACATTTATGCCATTAGATGTCCTCAGTCTGATAGCAAGCATGGACATGCCTCAGCCTACTGCTGGACAGTGAAAGAAGAAGCAGCACAGTAATTCTCTCCCCTCTTTTAAGTTATAATATATCAGACATTTGCACAGATGGAGCTTTGCAGGATGAATGGCCATGCAAATTGTTTATAAATACACCCATTGGTATCAGTGATGGAGAATCACTATGTAGTGACTTGGGATGAATAACATCCATGCAGATGCATTGTAAAAGGATAGCTCGAGGAACGGTTTGTTTTAGAATTATCAGATCTATTCATGTATGTTAGAATTAACATTTTCACAAGGCGATGAAAGAGGTTTCTTACAACCTGTTCAACTAGTTGTGGCTCAATTGCAATAGCTTGTTACTGGGTAATTTATTGCTTTTATTTTACACGAGACATTACATGGAACAAAGGCCTTTCAGTGCAGTGACAATATCATTGGTGCGCTTGGTATTTTCACTGTTCAATGCAACCATAAAATGTATCTATCAAACTCTCTTGGCACATTGTTTCCAAATGATGTATTATGCATTTTTATCTGTCTATTTGCTTCCTGAATTCCTCGCAACTTCACAAATATTTTGTGCTATTCAAAATGTTTCTGGTTATGGCTTAAGTTACTGTTAGCTTTCTGATTGTGTTATGCAAAGTTAATCTTTATATAATAAAACAAAAGGAATTGTGCAAAGTAAAGGAATCGTATGGATTACTCATCAGCTTCACTTGATGAACAATTTATATGTACATTTTTATTCACTTTACATCTGTTTTTTTTAGTTTTCATATTCTCTATTTATAAACACACAATGCTTCACGTGCTTCATGTCACAAAAAAAAAGAGTTCAAGAGCGTGGAAAACCCTATCCCTGAGTTTCGGGAAGTCAAAAATTGCCTTGACGATATTTTGGTGAATGACAAAAACTGACGGCGATATTGTCTGACACACATGACCGTTTCCTAATGATTTGGCAGCCTTGAATTGATTACTCCATATCACCATCTTTCGACTCACAGCTGCTATCCATCTAGAGACCTTGTACTTCCCCCCTCCCCCTTCATGTCCCCACCTATACTGTGCTTTCTCCTACCCTACCTTCCTCTTGTTCCTTCCCAGCCCCTGTCTTCTCCCCCCTCTGTACCTTCTGTAACACTCCTTATCCCTCTCCTCCTCCTATTCCCCCGCACGTTGCTGCTGATTGACGTGCTCCTTTCCCTCTGGACCCCGTGTTATGTTACATGATGTTGTGAGGCCTATGGGCCTCCCTTTCTACAGGATCAGAATACTGAATTGAAATGTTTCCCCTATGGTGATCCTTTCGCTTCGTCCTCTAAAGTTTGCTCATTAGGTCTATACAGCACTGTTCTTATTATGACGTTTTTCAGAACCCTCCATACCAAATCTGTTGGTTACTCACAGTATTCTGCGCAGCACTAAGAATAAATGCTTGCTATATTGTTACCTGTCACATGGCTTGCAAGCCTTGACTTTGTTATCTTTGTATTTTTCATACAAAAAACAAACAAACGAATAAAACCTTTGTGAAAGAAAAAAGACTTCAAACTAAAACACATGCCATGTAAATAAATATAACAGATGAGGAGAAAAGGACCTTACCCCAACAAATCTCAGTCTATGTAGAGTAATACCAGATGCCATAGGTATGGGGCATGTCATTGGCTAGAGGTGATGGTAGCTCATTACTCAGTAATGGAGGGCTGAGTACCTAAATAAGAACAAGGCCCCTTTAAGGTTGGGGGTTCCGGCAGAATTCATCTTCCTGGGCTGCATAGTGGCCATGGATTCCATGGCTGTGTCTAGTATTTAAAGGGCCAGGGGTGATCAAGGGCAGGAGTAATATATTTTTTTCAATTAATGAAATAGACTTATAAGTGACTCTGCCAAGACTCTGCCAGTGTTTGGTCGCATATCCAGCCAGGCTGTCTGCAGCCCTGGCTATCACTAAATGTTTAATAGCCACATCACAGAAGGTGATGGGGGCTACAATACAAAGAAAGAAGACATCTATATTAGCCACAATATTGGTTGACAGTTCATAGGAAAATAAAAGATTCCGTATGCAATGGGTAGACAACATCAGTATAAACAGGAGGTTCCCAATTTACATCCTCACAATCACATAATGCTAGATTAAGCCAATATACTATGTAAAGTTTGGTATCTTCAGTATTAGTTCACCATTTATGGGGTTCTATAACCATCAGACGCCTGTCAATCTTGATATGTCTTAACCATATAAAAGGGAAAGAAGAAAGAAAGGGAAAGTAAAGTGAGGAAAGAAGAACTCTTTTGACATTTTATTTAACTTTTAAGACCATGCAGTGTGGTATTGTAAAAATGAAGCTCACAAACTATACTGATAAACTGTTGCGCCTCTGACTCTGTATGAAGTTGAAGACTTTATTTTTTTAAGAATACATTTTCTTATAACTTTTAGACCTGTTATGGCTGCTACTTCCACTGGTCATATTTAAGTCTACCGCTTGATAAACAATCGGATGTTTCAGCCAAATTACCTAAAAAAAAAAGCTTTTTCTTCCTAGTTGAAATGAATCCGATTGCGGTGCTACTACTGTATTTAAGCTAAATATGAATGTAAAAGTTAAAGATCAATTAACCATTCAAAATATTTAATGAGAGAATACAGTGTCGCTGGCACTATCCATGGAAATCATACTGTTCCGTAACAGGCCTCTCCCAAGCATGTAATTTAAAAGATTGGTGTTTTTACCATGTCATCCTTGAGGTTGCATCATAAAAAATAGCTTGCCTACTAGCCTTGAAAAGAACAGAATTCACACTCCCTTGACTTCATCATGTTTGATGCTAAGTTCGAGTTTTGAGGATTTCAAGCAATAGTCACCAACCCCCAACAAATCAAACCTGGGCAGATTTGTTCATCGCTTGTCTTGAATAGTGAAGGCAAAAATTTAAACAGAACAAATCATTATAAGTATGTGGCACAATTCACTTTGTAGTTCTGTTTTAACACTTGCATGCTACACCGATCAGCCACAACATTAGGACCACCCACCTAATATTGAGTAGGTCCCCCTTTTGCTGGCAAGCTATGACAGCCATGACCTGTTGAAGAATGGACTCTACTAGACCTTTGAAGGTATTCTGTGGTTGGCTGGCACTAAACCCATCAGTAGTAGATCCTTCAAGTCCTGTAAGTTGCATGTGATGCCATTGTTTTCCAATGCAGGGAGCTCACTTTAAAGGAGAACTATGGGGTCAGTGTTTTTTCCCCATAGTTCTCCTTAGGGTAACGGGAGGACACACCCTAAGCTCAGTATACCGCGAGCTACAGCGGGATCCGCCCAGCTGCGTGAGTGACAGCTGGCTCTGCCTATCTAGAGGCAGAGCCAGCTGTACCCGCCCCCAGTCAGCGCTGGCAGATCGGAGCAGGGAGAGGGGAATCCACCCCTCCCCCTGTCACGGCAGAGAGCCGTGACAGGATCGAGAGGTGAGCGAACCTGGTATGTGTTCGCTCACCTCCCGATCTACTGAGGCGACCTGTGACAGTCTCATTGTCACAGGTCGGCTAGAACTATGAGGTGAGTGGAAATCACTCATCTCATAGTTCTCCTTTAATAGTCTATTTTGTTGGCAATGGCTGCTGCATAATTAAATCCTGTCAGATGCTGCAGGCAGCATTTCTGTGATCATGACTAAAACAGACATGACAAGCAAACCTTTCGCAGCCTGGCATACTCATAGACTAAGTAGGCATTAGGAATATCACCTGATTGCTCACTTTTAATGCTCATGTATATTAAAGCCATAGTTGTAGGTGTAATTACTGAGAGTAAATGGAAACCTTTAAAAAAAATTCAAGCGCTAATTTGTAAAAATCAGGGAAAAATGAGTTTATATCTCTCAAATTAAACAAATAATCTGTGGTTGCTATCTGTACTTTTCCAGATGTATTCCACAGCTAACACAGGACCAAACTTAATCTTGTTTAAGGAGTTCAGGTCCTCAGAACGTGTCGGTTTTGTTGTCTTGGCCCCTTAAGCATATAAAAAAAGACTCCAGTATTCCAAAAATAATATGGCTTATACCAGATTAATTACCTATAAATAGGATTTTATATGACTAATGGGGATATAAAGTTAGCCTTGATGAGAAACCATTCTGTCAGTCACATATATCAACAGTATAACAATAACAGATTGAAACCAAGAGACAAGTCTTTTGCTTTCACCTTGCTTATTGATATAGAGCATCCCATATTTTTTTTGCACAGAGCAAAATAAAACAAAAATAATTTACAAAGGACAAATTGAGAAACCTAATGATGTAGGTAAGAAAGTGTTTAAAAGTAACAATCATATAAAATTTGTTTTTGCCTCTGTTGTATCCTTTGTAAAAGCAATTTCTTACTGCAGAGTTAATCATGCACATCATTTCCTTGCCATTCTAGGAGTCACCACTAAGTCTAACATAAAACCAGGCTCTCTTTGACCTTAGATGCCCTGGACAAGGCATAATGTAAAGATGTTCCTGTCTGTGCAGACCATTATTTTTCCATTAAATCCTAAAATAGGTCTAGTAAAGGTTATATGAGGACAAGACTGGGAAATTCCGTGTGGCTAATTTCTTGGTGACTGATAATGTTTTACCAAAAGATATTCCTCCTCCAAAGTAACTCCCTTACAAGAACTGGGTCTGCTATATTTCTCAATAATCCAAGCTTATTACTTGAATGTGCAGTAAAACATTAAAACATTAATAACCAATGATCTCAAGATGTAACCTAAGACACTGTCATATAAGTGATTTTATAAAACAGGAAATGTAACATTTTAGAAATAAAGATGACGATATTTGAGTACAGTAAAAAATTAATTAGCACAGTAAATATCAGCAATTGCACAACCAAAGACACTGATTTTGTAATAATTGTGCTATCAGTGGCAGACTTAAGGAACAAAGGGCCCTGGTGCAAGATTTGTTTATTGGGTCCCCCCCCTATTATTATTATTATACATTTATATAGCTCTGACATATACCACAGTGCTGTACAGAGAATACTGAGCCAGCCTCATCAGTCTCTGCACAGAAGAACTTACACTCTAATGCCCCCACAGTCACACACTGTTATAATTATACATTTATATAGCTCTGACGTATACCACAGTGCTGTACAGAGAATACTGAGCCAGTCACATCAGTCTCTGTACAGAGAAGCTTACACTCTAACGCAGAATGGCACCTGCTGCAGAGGAACTACAGATCCCAGCAATACATTATACAGCAATGCAGAATAGTATATGAATTGGACTCCGGGCTTAATAGTGTACTAGACTCTGGACTTAGTAACGTACTAGACTCTGGACTTAGTAACGTACTAGACTCTGGACTTAGTAACGTACTGGACTCAGGACTTAGTAACGCACTGGACTCAGGACTTAGTAACGCACTGGACTCAGGACTTAGTAACGCACTGGACTCAGGACATAGTAACGCACTGGACTCAGGACTTAGTAACAAATTGGACTCTGGAATTAGTAACGCTCTGGACTTAGGACTTGGTAACGCACTGGACTCTGGACTTAGTAATGCACGTGTAAAGTTCCCTGGTATGATCCATATTTCGAATTAAATTAAATAACAGCACACTGTGTGCAGTTTCTGGGCACCCCCCCCCCTC
>NW_017307334.1:331963-359693 GCF_000935625.1 Nanorana parkeri
ATCCCACCCCCCTAACCAACTCAGTGACTTATCTCATACCTTGTAGTGCTGCCAGAGCCCCACACCATCCCAGCCACACTGCCTGAAGGAGGCGGGGCATTTGACACACAGTGCCCGCATCAGGAGAGAGGTGATCTGGCGGTGTGTCCTGTATACCGCCTGCATTGTATTCGGGGCATATACATTGCAGGTGGTTTATGGGCCCCCTGAAGTGGGAGGACAGCAGCAGCCGAGCACACTGGCAGCCGAGCATGCTGACAGCCTCCGTGTTGCCCGCAGCGCCAACCCAGCCTGCAGGGCATCAAAGAGGCCTGGGAGCAATTACCTCCCTGCCCCCCAGTCCAGTTCGCCCCTGTCAGTGGGCCCCCCCCCCAAGCCTTGGGCCCTGGGGTGGCCACAGGTAAGTCCACCCCTGTGTGCTGTAAGAAGACAGGGATACCTATAGCATACAAGAAATAACACATCTTTCCTCCGAAGCCACTAATTAAATTCGGGTCACTTCTTGCCATAAGCTAAGTTCACACGTGCTGCAAAATGAAGCGGCTGAACTGTGTATTCAGAACCGCCCGATTGCCTTTCAACACTCCAGAGGAATTTGGAAGTGGTCAGCCCAGTTTGTAGTTCACACATGTGCAGTTACATCACATTGCGTTGTGGTGCGGCAAAAAATACACCCCATATAGCTTTCAGGAGGCGTTGATGCCTTGCAGCAGCCTCTATTGATGTCAATGTAACTGCACCATAACCGCAACTATTGTGTTTACCTAGCATTGTGTTGTAAAAAAAAAAATAGAAAACCAACACAATGTAATTAATACACCTTAAATGTGCCACAAACGCATCATAAATGTGGTTAACACTGTAGTCACATTAATTAGCATTCATCCTTTACTGCAGATGTGAACAAGCCCTAACAGAGTGCCCCGTTTTGAGTTCCCAAAACCGAACGGGCAGCACGTGTACCCCTTTTAGTGCTCTGTCAGCACTCAGCCTTTTCACCCAGCAGGCTACCACAGCAGAAAGAGTAAAAGAGAGAACCCTGAGCATCAGTCAGACCTGTGGAGAGCTGAGGCTTATAATGAGGTCTGGCTACCAGGTAAGATTGTACTTAGGAATGGAGGCTTTATCGCTCCCAAATCTCTACAAAGCCTCCAGGCTCCAGGATAGGGTTGCCAGCTTTTCTTCAAGCCAAACCCAAACACTGTAGTGCCTCGCGGCAATTTTTTTGTAAAGTATACACTATGCATGTATTTGGTGTTAATCACAACTTGCCAGTGTGACACAGGCCCCCAGATATGCATTCTGTACATAAACGAAGCCCCCCTAAGATGCCAGTGTGCCACAGGTCCCCAGATATATACTATATAAAGCAATATCCATATATTTTGCCGCACTCATTACCCGATATCCCAAAAGTAACGGGTGCTCGTAATGAAAAAGGCTTGTACCCGGGCACAGGATTCCAAACACGGACTGTCCGGGTCATTCCCGTACGGGTGGCAACCCTACTCCAGGACCCAGAACAAAATAATAAAGTGACACTAAATTTAGGAGTCAAATCTTAGAAGTGCATTCAAGTACCTTAAATGGGCTACAAAAATGTAGCCCATTTGTATATCACTCATCTGTAGATCCTTAAAGCAGCTCTGAATTCATGCTGACACTGTCCTTCCTTCCTCATCACTCTGCTGCACTGGCTAGACTCCTGGGTAATTTTTGTCCCACAGTGATGATGCAAGCACCAGGTCACTATTTAACCTTCACCTTCTGCATTCAGTTTTCACCCTTGCATTTATTCTGATCAACCAAGTGTGCTGCTGAGTTCCTGATTTCTGTGTATGATCCAGGCTCTGGCTGAGTGATCACCTTGTTCCTGACTCCAGCTTTGTTTCCGTTCCTCCTGCTTTTCGTGCTCCCTGACATGGCTTGGCTGACTACCTGCTTTGACATCTTACCCCCTGGCTTGGCACTGACTACATCCTGGACTTTCTCCATAGTTTTTTGCCATTTATGTTTATTGCTGTGTTCAATAAACTCCTTTTATATTTTAAACCTGCACTTTAAGTTTGTCTGGTTTCTTGGTTTCCTAACAGTATAGCTGGGCGGATACCGTTCGTATGGCACTAGCATCCCTAGATGGGGCTGATGAGTATAGGATATCCTATACTTCTCAGTGCCATCTAGGGGTGCTGGTGCTAGCTACGTGCTGGGCAGAACGTTTTTAAAGGAACCTCAAAATGTTAAAGAATGTTTACTGGTGTTTGCTTACAATCGCACCCATAGCCTGGTTTCTTTCTTTGCTCTTAGTATCCCTAGTATCCCTAGTTGATTTTTTAAATGGAAGTTGCTCAGCCTGTTTGTGGCCCTATCAGTGCCTTCAGGGGCTTTCCAAATCATTCTGCACTGTTTGCATCATTTGCTGCTTTGTAATACCCATTTTTGGAGCTTAGTTTGGATTCCCATTGACTAGATTGGGACATTGAGTTCAGAAGTTTACACATTTTAAAAATGTTTGGCTGCACCACAACTCATCAGACATGTGCTCATCTAAATGATAACCACCAGTTATGCATTATACTGTATATTCATAATTAATTTATGTCTTGATTCAGCAAACTGTTTACAGTGTATTTAGAGAACTACATATGGTAGTACACAAAACCGGTAAACATTTGCCATGACCTGTTGCAGTCCCAAGATAATGCTGAAAATAAGGATGCCAGCATTCACGGAGGCTTATAAGTGGGGCAGTCAGATGCGGAAAATAATTACCAGACTGTAAATACTGCCACTGATCAAGTTAACTGTGCCTCCTGATTTTAAATATGATTATTGTCATTATTAATTTTATTATTAGAGGTATTATATATATTTTTAATGCAGCACTTCACATACTGTACATTCACATCAGTCCTTGTCCTCAAGGAGCTTACAATCTAAGTGTCAGATATCTGCCCGCGGGAGATGCCAAGTCCCTCTGCATGGACGCAGACAGAGAAGGCGTCCACCGGCACGTCCCGGCCACGCAGGCGCAGACGCAAGAAGGCCTGGCGGGTCACGCCCCGCGCGGCGTGACGTCATCACGCCGGCGCATGCGCAGTAGCACATCCTCGGTCTATATAAAGCACCGCAGGACGCCCATTCAGTGCTGGGTGATCTTCAGCCAGCACTGGAGGGTTCTGCTGTGCTCTTATTCCTGTTCCAATTGCCTCAATTGCCCTGCCTTGCTCCTGCTCCTTCCCCATTGTGATTCCTGTTCCCAGTGCCTTCCTATTACCGACCCGGCTTGTCTCTAGACCCCTCTCTGGTTAACCCCTTGTACTCTTCTGCCCACACGTTATTGAACCGGCTTGTCTCTAGACCCCCCCTCTGGTTAACCCCTTGTACTCTGCTGCCCGCACGTTATTAAACCGGCTTGTCTCTTACTCTCCCTTTTGCTGAACCCTTCAAGCATGAAGGCTATTCTGCCAGGTCACCAAGTAGACCTCGTGACCTCAAGATCCGCATCCGGCTCTCGTGCATCCCCTGCCTGAACCTACTGTTCTCAACCCCAGTGGTCATCAGATGGGGGTTGCAAGGGAGGTCCTCCTCGTCACTTCAGGCCCACACCACAATCCTAACACTAAGGTCCCTATGCCATGGGCATTCATAAATGTTGTGAGAATTAGCTCCAAACAGTAGTGCATTAAGGACGCATCCACTCGCTGAAATCTTCATTTAAGGGCTTCCTTGCCCACTTTTATTAAATGAAAGTTCACAAAAACAATGCAATTACCCTTGCAGGGGTTCTTTAGCATCTCTTGGCAACACATGCACATCCAGCATCCTGGCTTTGCATTTGCAGCACCGCTGCTCCGGCCTCAGACCTCAGGCCACAGTCTGTTCCTCCAGACAGTCTCAGTCTTGTGCTAACCTGCACACTTGGTTATTTCAACCCGCAGCACCTGCAACGGCCACCGCCGCATACCTAAGCTTCGGGTGCCAGCCGCGTCTCGGATCACCGCTGCGTTCCACGGTGGAGCGCACGCTCGTCACTTCCGGGTTCGAAGGCCGGGTGCGTTCCACCTTGGAACGCGGAAGTGCGCCGATTCGTTAGGCGGCTCCTCCCCACACCCCTACAGCAGTATATAAGCGCCCAGACGAGACAGCATGGCGTTCCACTATTGAGCCAGAACGCCTGCTGTCTCCTGGGACCCTCCTATGCCTCCACAGTACTTGGACTGCTGCCCTGACCGGAACCGGACTCCAAAAGGACCAACAGCTTGTGTTCCCAAACCAACCCTCACAACAGCAAGTATTTAGTGCAGTTGCACAACCTTCTATAGAGACTGTATCCATTACCAGCTACTTGCTTAATATCTTGCTACTAAAGTTAAACTGAATCTTGCTGTACGGAATCGTGTCTCTTCCAACTGTTAACCGATATATCCGATTACTTGGTGCTCAGGGTTAGGGTTTATGACGTAATAACCCCACTCTAAAACCAGAGTTTAGTTTAGCTTGAAGCTGTGATGCAAGAAACCCTAACTCTCTGATAAATAAGAGAGTGAAACCAGGGTTTCACTGACTGAGAAGCCTCCGCAGTTGCGATCCACTAACCCCTCAGCCTCCATAGGCGTACCGTAACAGCACCCTGCTGCACTGGACTCTGACTCCTGGGTGGAGTTTTCCTGTCTCCCAGGTGGAGTCCTGAACACTTCCAAACGCCTTTATTTTCAAGGCTGTGCACACCTGTGCCATCAGCAGGTGCTGGACACTATCAAAATATGGACTAGAGATTACACAGTGGCATTGCCATGCGCTGCCACAACGTATACACACACTTACAAGGGCCAATTTAGACAGGAGCCAGTTAACCTTTCAGCATGTCTTTGGAGTGTGGGAGGAACCAGAGTATTCGGAGAAAACCCATGCAAGCACAGGGAGAACATGCAAACTCCTTGCAGATAGTGTTCTGACTGTGACATGAACCAGGGACCCCCCGTGCTGCATAATATTCTTAAAATATGCCTTTATTTCTAACAAAAATACTTTAGTGATTTCAGAATAACATGCTGACTAATACTTTTTATGATTATTATAATCCCTCGTCAATAATGTCACAAACAGAAATGTGCACTAGTCTACTTTTGCTTTGTGCTTTTATATGCTAATCTCCATGTCACATTTGGTTGCCACCTATTTCAGCTTCACTCAAACTGGTCCAGCCGGTCCAGAAATTTTTAATGAGCTTGGGAGATTTAAAACACCTGTTTAGCAATTACCATTAAGCATTGTTATACCTTTCACAGTTTCTGTGACTATACACTCCCTGCCTAGTTTGTATCGTCTTTTAATACTAAAACAAGACTAATTGTTTTATATTTAAAAGAAAAGTAAATGTTTGTAAGGAAATAATTAAAAAGGAACATTGTGTTAAAACAGGAAACTGTTGAAACACTACCAATAAATAATTTGACCTACTTTGCACAGTGCCTGAAATGCTTTCATAATGTGGCCACCTTCTCCACTGCATCACGCTTACTGGCCACCTTGCTTGCCCAAAGCAGAGCAGCAAAAGCATTGCATTATGGGAACTGAGCTATGTTTGTAGATCTACTCAGCTATGACATGGCCATACACAGGAACAAAAAAACTTCTTCACTTGTGTACTGCCAGCTTACTGGCAAGCACTAGATTAGAACCACTCACCTTTTCTTATGGTGTCACTCCCATGCTAGACAGACTAATGAGTTGTTCCTCTCAGGCTATAAGGATCTTGCAGCGTTCTAGGTAAACAAATTCTTAGCTTTTAAACTAGTCATACACTGTGCGAATTTTGTCAAGTCTTGACGAACTGGCTGAAATTCAGTGTGTGGGTGTCCCTTTTGGCAGCCTCCTGCCCGGCATCCTTTGGCTTGAAAATCGAAGGCGCTGGGTCCAGATTCTTTTTTATTTAGCCCGGAGGACTGAACGAGAGGAGACTCAAAATGTATGGCCAGCTTTACTCATCCATTTGACAAGGCCTGTGGAAGCTATAATTATTTTTTATTGTAATACCCTCTATGGCTTTGGTTCTCAACTGGTGGATCGTGACTCAAAAGTCGGTCGCGACCCCGTGTTCAGTGGGTCACCACATGCCTTCCACTTTTTTAGGTGAGAGGCTCCTCTGCCTCTCCCTAGAACAGCACTGTCAGCTCTCGTGCCAAGCAGCCATTCAAAATATGCTGCCCATTGCTAAATGTAAACTTGAGGTGGGATGGGGCTATGGCTGCGAGGGAGCTCCATCCATACGTGCATTGCTTACAGCTCCCTCACATGCCCTATAGAGGTGCCTGGACCGGAGTGACATAACATTCTGGCTCCCGGGACCTCTACAGGGCGCGCAAGGGAGCTGTGCAAGTAATGCACATATGGATCGAGCTCCATCACAGCACAGCAGTCCACACTGGACCCTAGGCTGAGGATCCACTCCAGTTCTCGTAAGGTAGGGAGACTGGGTGGACCTTAAAACAAAAAAATTTAATTAAATTGTGGATGTGTATTTGAGTCTATGAGTGTGTGAGGTTTTGTCTGTGGTTGTGTATGTATGTCATCTTTTAATATTGTTATGATTGCTTTTATTTTTGCTTTTATCTCTACCATCTTAATCATGTTCGTCTATTAAAAGTTAAGCTTTATTTACCCTTGCTCACTGCCCAAAGTTATGATAAAAGTTATAAGCACAATATGTCCTAACTCTAGTGGAGTCACTGCTGATTCCCAAAACTCTCGACCAGCCTCCCCTCATGCCCTCGCTAATCAAATGCTAACACGGCCGCTCACTCCCCCCACCTGTAAAATTTAAAACGGTTCTCCTACTCCCGCCAGTTCTTCTACACAGTTTCTTTCTCTCCCGGCTTTACAAAGAGGCACTACCTC
This sequence comes from Nanorana parkeri, assembly GCF_000935625.1. Lineage (NCBI taxonomy): Eukaryota > Metazoa > Chordata > Amphibia > Anura > Dicroglossidae > Nanorana > Nanorana parkeri. The sequence goes on from NW_017307334.1 coordinate 338,864, forward strand.
GAAACATGTAGCCTCACCACCACCTCATTACCATCACTCCACTACCGGTTTAGTGGTACTCGGCACCCCCACTCTGACTCCCCTCCTCTGGGACATTGTTTCCATCATTAAGCAGCGGCACAGCACCTCAGAACAACTGGTCAGCTGAGTCCGTCTATCACCCACGTAATAAGCTCAAAGTATTGCCCTCCGCCTAACATCCCAGGGTCCACTAGGGATTATTCACATCCTAAGATCCTGCTACCATTCCACAGAAAACTTTTCCCACACAGATGTGATCATCGCTCTATTCTCCAATAGGGAGACCATCAACAGTGATCCTATGATCCAGCTACCATTCCATAGTGAATGGAAAACCTTTCCCACACAGATGTAATCATCGCTCCATTCTCCAATAGGAAGACCATCAACAGTGAGTGTCTCCTTTTCTTTCCTACACCCACTACCAAACATTTAGTTTTATTAGCCACACTCTCTTTGGATAGTAGTGCTCCTTTGTTGTTTTTTGTTGTTCATTCGTATGGTTCAAGGACAGGGAAGGAGGGACCCAGACTCGCTGCCATTCCTGTCCTGGCCAACCAGGCTGCATGCCTAGTTTGAGTTATTCTCTTTTTGATTTAAATGTCACTTTTATAGGACTACATTTTACTGTTCCAGCATTAAGGCATCTTCCAGGTATGTTATTTAAAGCAGGCCTGGAGAAAATCTCACCAGAACTAGGAGCCAGTTCTAAAAACCTAGGAGTCAACACTATGCAACCTGTGCCCTTCAAAATGCCACACACCTTTTGCTGTAGTTTTTTGAAGTTAGACATGAAGTGGCTGCAAGAGATTAGCAGCAGTGGGATGCAACAAAAGATGAACAAGCTGAATGCCCTGAGAAATGCCATGCAGTCATCACTCTAGTTTATGCACTTAGACAGGAGTGGCCACAGGAGATCAGCAGCACTGATAAGCAACAAAAGGATGAACCTTGTGGAATAAATTCTTATATGAAAAATACCATGTTTATTATACACTGTGCCTTTGCAAATCAAATGTCATGTTAGGATTTACAAATACTTTACTAATTTACTGGCCATAGAGACTTGGACAAATATATGAAGTAGAGATCATTTTCATTTTTGGCTATAGGCAAATTTGGAATTCCCCTCCTGTCACTTGCAATTTCTGAACTACTGATACCTTTCCTCTGCTTCCCAACCCTGCCCTCTCCCAACCACAAAAGTGCTGTGTAGAATAGTGTCAACTCTTCTCATTATCAGACCTGCTGCACTTATCTCTCTCCTATCACCATTTATAGAAAGTGACTGCTCCCTGCTGTAACTACTTTGGCCGACTCCCTGCAAAGTTGCTCCTCTGCAGCAACAGGTTAACAAATCTATTCTCCCTTCTCTCTGATTTTCTGGCAGCGTCTCCCTGACTACATACCCACCCTCACTTACTTTCCTGGTTCTCCTCACTCTCCCCTTCCTTCCTTAGCAGTTTCTGCCACCAGCCTGCCATCTGCGCCAGCAAAATCTTTTCATTTATACCTCTTCCATGTTCACTAATGAAAAAGGGAGCCTGGCAGGTGGTCTTGTGACCACCCACCTAGCTTTGTGATTGGATGAGAAGCCACAGCCGCTCTCTTGCAACTTCCCAGGCACTGAGGATTGCGGCTGTTATGTGATGAATATAAGTGGCAAATCCTGCTGCACTCTGTATCATCTCAGTGGAGAGATCTTTGTGACTAAAAACACGGTGTTGCGCTTTTGGTGTTGTGCTCTGGGTGATTAGGGTGTGCCCAGGCACACCCGTCACACTCTGTGCACACGCCTATGATTACAGATTCAACCATCAATGCTTACGAGCTTTGATCGAGGAATCTCCAGCTGTTTGCATTTGCCGGCCATTGTCAAGAGTACCCGAACAGAGATGGCAGCTCATTGGCTGCCAGCTCTGTTCTTTCCAAGATTTTCGTATAGTGTTTGGCCAGCTGTAGACACTCTGCTCTCTCTTTCCTCCACTAGCTCTCAATGGACCACCTTGCCAGAGAGTTTTTTTCACCTGCCATGGCGACCTGATGGCTGGGAATAGTGTAGCCCTCTTTGAAGGACTTGCATGTATTTTCAATGCTGCCCTGTATAGCAGAAGTAAAGTCATTAAAAGAAAAAATGCTGACAGGCAGGGCTTTTTTTATGACCGAGGAGATTCTTTATGCCTGCAAGGTAAGTCTACAATATACTATGCATACTAGCACATTATGGCAGCCATTCCCTGGGGGCCCATTATTTAAATTTGCTACAGCTATAAACTGAAGTATTTTAAAAAAAAATCTCTTTGCATTGGTACAGGTCCCCAAAAGCAGTGCGCAGCTACCCATGCACTTGTTGAAACAAAAGCATGCATATTACCCTTTATGGCCTCATTCATGGATCCATCCTGTCTGCGTACAAGTACAGACACCCGCACGGATGTGCAGTTCGGGTGAGCGTACGGCGGCTTATAGCCACGTACTCCCATAGAGTAGCACCTGTCCTTCCGGGAGCGGCCTGATACGGCCGTGCACGGCGCACAGATCTGTATGGGCCGGCTCTTGGTAGTGTGAATGAGGCCTAAAGAAGGCCAGAAAAAAACTAAGATTCGGCTACCAAAAAATTTCAATAGGTTTTGCGCTATGTTCATGGTTCGTAGACTTCCCGCTGGGTCCCCTGAGCCTTCTGCAAACAGAACTTTGCTCAGTTTGCATTTCTTTACTAGTCAGTCACGGGTGGCTGCACAATGCCTTATTACATATTAGTGCAAGCAGCATACCTTTCCAGGCAAACCTATTTTTCTGTGGGAAGTATGACATTTTCAAGGATGGAAGAACTAATAGCTAAACTCCAGGACAGAATGACCTACTTTATTCCTGGACTCCCTGTAGGATCTAACCACACCAAGTCAAATTCACTCAAACTCCCCTGTGTTCGGGGTCTGCTCTTTTCTTTTTTTTTCTTTCACTCTCTCTTCCTTCTCCTTCATTTATACTCTTACCTTCTTATTGGTCTTTGAGCACAACTTATATGGACTACAACTCCATCTGTAGTTTGTTAGGGAGTTAATTTTGTTTAGGGATGCACCGATACTTTTCGAGTACCAATGCCGATACTTGGCATTTTCACGAGAACTACCAGGGTTGCAGTGGGTGCAGCTGGGACCTGGCTCTGGCCCTCCATCACTGTCCTGAAATCATTAGTCTGTATTGTTTTAGAAAAACTGTCACCTGACAATAAACAAAAATGTATGAGTACTTGTATCTATGAGTACTTGGGCAAGCATCAGTACTTGTACTGGCAAAACTGGTATCTGTGCATCCCTTTATTTATATTTTAAAAAACTAAATTGTACATTAAAACAGAGATGTACAAATCCCAGAAGCTCCGTGTGCTCCTTACAAATGACAGCTGCCTCCTAACTTGTGAATTTTTCTCTAGTCTAGTCTTGGAGCTTGAAAAGTATCGGTACATGTACTTGTACTTGTACCGAGTACTGTACTTGGTATCGGTGCATCCCTAATATTTGTATACTATGATTGGGTTCATTTGCATTTGTTTGAGAGCATGATTGTGCTCAAGTCTGTTGTGGTTCTAAAACAGCATTTTGCTTTTTGATTCTGATAGGACTACAACTCCAACAAAGCAGCCCTGCCTCCTATATGGAAATATTTCTCTATTTTATTTATTTATTTTGCTTTATTTATTTGGAGATGAGGCTGGTCTTGGTTCAATTCCAGTTGCCTGAGTTCAACTAAGCCCTCTCAAAACAGTGACCACCACCCCCTCCTTCCGACTCCTCCAGAGTTACAGAGAGGTGCATTCCCGGGCCCTGCAGCTATACATCACTATAAAGCAACTGCCACCACTGACTGTGTCAGGAGGAGGGGGTGGCGGTCAATAGTTTTAGGTGGGCTTGCATGAACTCAGGGGAACTGGGTTCACACCAAGCCCAGCCTCAACTCTACATATTGTGCTTCTAATCATGTGGAGCTTGGTGCACCAAGCCGTTTTTGGGTTCTGCAAGTCGGCACACCCTTCACTATACATTTTTAATTGCTTTGACATATATATCATTCTTTTTGAAAATATTTTTAAACAAGAGTGTTCTCAAGTCATTTTTTTGCACCCTTAAGCGATAAGACAGAGATGACAGCTGCCATAAAGATATGTTTTGTTTTGGGAGAGGAATGTTGTCCCATTCTTGTCTGATATAGGATTCTAACTGCTTAATAGTCCCTGGTCTTCTTTGTCGTATTTTTTGTTTCAAGATGCACCAAATATTTCCAATTGGTGAAAGGTCTGGACTGCAGGCAGGCCAGTTAAGCACCCGGACTCTTCTACTACAAAGCCATGCTGTTGTCATAGATACAGTATCTGGTTTAGCATTGTCCGCTGAAATATACAAGGCCTTCCCTGAAAAAGACGTCATCTGGATGGGAGCATATGCTGCTCTAAAACCTGGACATATCTTTCCGCATTGATGGTGCCTTTCCAGATGTGCAAACTGCCCATTCCATATGCACTAATGCACCCCCATACCATAAGAGATGCAGGCTTTTGAACTGAGTACGGAAAACAAGCCGGGAAGGCCTCTTTAACCTGGAGGACACGTCGCCCATGGTTGCCAAAAAGAAAATGAAAGTTTTTGATTCGCCTGACCACAGAACAGTTTTCCACGTTGCGACAGACCATTTTAAATGAGCTTTGGCCCTGAGAAGACAACAACATTTCTGGATCATGTTCAGATATGGCTTCTTCTTTGCATGATAGAGCTTTAACTTGGATGTCACGGTGAACTGTGTTCACAGACAGTGATTTTTGGAAGTTCATCACAGAATCATGCCTGTTTTTAATGCAGTGCCGTCTGAGGGCCCGAAGATCGCAGGCATCCATTATTGCATTTCGGCCTTGTCCCTTGCTCACAAAGATTTCTCCAGATTCTTGGAATCTTTTGATGATATTATGTACTGTAGATGATGATGATATAATGAAAGTATTTGAAACTTTATGGTGAGGAACATTATTCTGAAATTGTTTGACAATTTGTAGATGCAGCTTTTCACAGATTGGTGAACCTCTGCCCATCTTTTCTTCTGGGACACTCATCTCGGCTTCCCTGAACTTCTGACTCTCTAAGATGCTCTTTTTATACCCAATCATGTTACTGACCTGTTGCCAATTAACCTAATTATTTGCAAAATATTCTTCCAGCTCTTCCTTGTTAGTACCACTTACTTTGCCAGCTTTTTGTTGTCCTGTCCCAACTTTTTTGAGACATGTTGCTGCCATCAATTTTACCATCACCTTATTTTTTCTTAAAATGGCAAATTTTCTCAGTCTCAGTTTTTCTCAGTGTGAATAAAATGTGGGTTTAATAAAATTAACAAATCATTGCATAATGTTTTTATTTAGATTTTACACAACGTCCTATTTTGTTTGGAATTGAGGTTGTAGCATTCCAGTGGCTATAAATAGGAAAACATAATAAAAGAACTCAATCCTAAAACACCCAAAACACACAACACCTCCTGTACAGATACCCCAAAATCAACCATAGAAGCTCAGCTCGAGTGTTATTAATTAGGACCTCAGTACATTGTGAACTTTGTAAATTAATGTCTCCACAGTACATGCCGCTACAGAGGTCAGTGGTGGCTTGTTTTAAAGCATTTTTGCTTTTTATATGCATACTTGAGATATATTGGAAAAGTAAAATATACTCTTCCCAATACGTAGAGCTGGCATGGGATACGGTGGCTGTCACATGCCGGCTCTATATCAAGAGCTGAGCGACCATGTAGCCATTGATCACTCAGCTCATGCTCTCTTTTCCCTGCAGAGAGCAGTGACTGTCAGTCACCGCTCCCCACAGGGATTCGCCCTCTCTGTTCCTCCAGCACTCATTGTAGGGACAGACAGGGGAGGGATCGGGCACAGCTGGCTTTGGTCTTACAGAGGCAAAGCCAGCTGTCAATCAGGCAGTGAGGTGGATCCTGACAATATTGTTGGAATTCTTCCCGGTTCCAGCTATATGCTGTCAGCATATAGTGGGCAGCAGCCAGCTTTATGCTGACTTTGGGTCACAGGACTACATTGGTATATATACTACTCGACCCAATAGACAAGTAAAGCCAAAAAAGGTATGGATTTACTTCTTTTTCAATGTCCACACATGTGCCCTTTAACATGATTACTGGAAGCAAAACCTACAGGATTAGTATTTTACCACACACCCTTGGTAAGTAGTCTGGTGTTTGTGGTTCAGGAGTGTAATTTCCAAACATGCCAACTGCAGGCTCTTGCTGTCTCTCATATAAAGTAAAAGAAATGCCAGTACTTAGATGTTTCTCACAGATACCAATCAGAGATTCAATCCTTCTGCTCCCCCTGCTGAGCCTGATGGGTGGTCTGTGAAATCTGCATGCATCATAGTACAGAGGACAGAGTATTAGGTGCCGTGAATTGAGTAGACAGTGCAGTTATGCATTCTATAACAGTGCAGTTACAGTATTCACTTAATTGGTTAGTGCCTCACTGACTGCTTTCACCTGCAGCACGGATTTGCTTTTTAAAATTGTGAACTCACTCTACGGCTTTATTTGGGAAAATACTAAAAATGTGTTGCTTCTATGCAGCTGTCAGGAAGGCATGCAGTAAATACAGGTCTGTTATCTATATCATGTATTAGTCATCTGTAAATAAATATTTGTGAAGGTGCAGTACGCTACAAAGGGTGACGTTATCCTACAGGGATGTCACCAATACAGTACATACTTTTAAAGAACCTGTGCACCTTACTGATAATCTTTCTAAAGCTACAGATCTATTTACTCTTTTCCTCCATGGATGAGAATGTTTGTTTATTTCAAGTTCCAGTATGTTACAAGTTGATCTTGTGAATAAAAGATTATAGGGATGGCTCACAATTGCCCATGCTAGTTAGGCATGCAAAGAGTCGGCATTTTATGTCTACATGACAGAAGAGTAAGTAAGTCAAGTCCATTAACAAGAAAAGTAAAGCAAAATAGTCTTCAAGTAAAAGTTAGTGCTTTAAAGGCAGATAGACATTATAGCAGTATTAATCTCTCAAACTTTTTTTCAATAATGAATCTAGATCGGAGAAATATACATTACCCAGCAAAGTATTTCTTTACATTTTTGCCCAAGCACTTAGTCATCATGTTTCCAAACAGCTGATCTAACTCTCTCATCCCGGCTTCCCTGAACTTCATGTACAGTACAAGTTCACAAGGGACAGAGCAGTCTCCAGCAACTGCCCATCCACTAGCTTAGAGAAGGGAGGAGTGGAGAGTAAGAGAGTGTCTTGCCCTGCTGTGCCTGTGTGTTTGTGGAGACACACACAGCTTACGATCACACACAACGGTGGCTCCATAGGACCATCGAAGGGAAAGGAGCCATCCAAAAACAGGATTTCAGGGTCAGTGCTCAGGGGACAGCTGATTCTGCAGAAAACTAACACTTTTAAACATCAAGCAACAATGTAAGTGATTTATTCAGCATTTGAAATAGCTTAAAAACCTTTTGACTTCAATATCACTTTAAATAGCATCAAAACTCAACAAAACAAAATGTTATCATACTTCAGCTTACATGTAATTGTAGTTGTGATGGCTGCATTAGTTTTATTTTTTTCATCTTTTTTTTCCTGCGAGGTTCACGTAAGTATAACTTTGTTATTTTCCTCCCTAGACAAAATCAAGCACAAACCCATGGAGAGCGGTGGAAGCCACACTGCAAGGGTTAAGAATATTAATGCCCGGAGTTCTGCTTTAATGTTGATGGTAACTTTAGACCAATACAATTCACAAACAATGGAGGGAATTTATCCGAGCAATTGCGAGTGTTTGAACGTGCACGGAATATATTTGACGCACTTTGTGCCAGATTTATGATGCTCGCGTATTGCTGTTCATAAATTTGGTTTAATAGACTCCAGGAAAGAAGACTTGTAACTCCAGGCAAAAAGCTTTACTGTCGCTTCTTGAAGAAGTAGTCATGTGGTCTTCTTAAATTGCAATTGTTTTGTTAGGTTATGCTCCAGTTTCAGACAGCCGCAGAACAAGTGCAGATAAAAACAGGCGCAAAACACGTGCAATTGCAAAAGTAGTGTAAGCTCAGGTCAAAACAGGGCCAAATGTTAAAAGACAGATTTGCACATTAAAAATGATCTAAGAAGCTAGAACTGTTGCAATTGCTTTGATAAATTCCTCCAATCTATTTTTTTTCTTAAATTTGGTAAGCTGCTGTGAGGCTCTGTTTGTATCCTCTTTCTATTGTCTGAAAGTGACCTAAAAAAATGTACACATTTTGTATGTAATTACTGACACAGGAAGTACATTTCCAGTAACCCTGTGGGGCAGTCTTTGATATCTGGCTACAGCAGATGACACGCAACTCAGAATTACGTCAACAGAGTGGACTTTATGATTTAGCACAGATGCAGCATCAGTAGTGCAGTGATTGATTGCTTGGACTTTTTATTGGATTTTTATTTCCAACATTTTTACCTTTTGGCACATCAGAGTTGCATTGTAACAAACCTTTTGTGTTGAAATGATTTGAAAGCACTCTATAATTATGTAAAAGTAGAGCAATGATAGCAATGTACAGTATAATTTTATAAATCATTTGTAGGCAGCAGCAATCACTAGGATCACAATTCCTACACTGCTGATTTGGGGCAGTAGTAGACACTAAACAAGATACTAGGAGCATCAAAAGGGAACCAGGACATCCCATTGTTCTCAGAACTGACACAAGTGAAAGATCACTCAGAGGTTTCTGTAAGCCAAGTTTTTTCCTTTACTCGATTCATCCAAAACCACACCCTCAGCTTCACTCCAACTTTAAGTGATGACATGCCAGGAGTGCTTTCAAAAATAAAAGAACATTTGTTTACATATTAAAGTGGTATATGTAAGAGAATCTGTTTGGGATAACCAACTATTTGAATACATAATAAGGCCCTTGGACTGTTTTTTTTTTTTATAGGACATACATCATCTTTTACACTTTATTTCAGTCAATAAACAAAAATTATTACAATAAAAACATAACAAATTGAATATAAATACCCACTTGTGTTTGGACGTAATCGTGCATGGAGCGATTACCTGCTCATAGAGACAGATGATCACGCCTTGATGCAAGAGAATCCTGCTTTCACTCTCCAGTGTAAGAGACACTACCCTCAGCACAAATGGCCTCACACAGACTTGTATTGCAGAGAAGGAGAGGGAGTTTGTCTGACCAGGTCTGTCACTGAGTGCTGCTTACTAGTGATGAGCCTGTGCTTTCTGTGAACCTAGTTCACCAGAGTTCGCCCAAGCCCAGGGACATCCCTTTAATGATCCAGCCTGAGGCTGTTGCCTCAGGCAGCATCTTTTTGGGTCACATGGATGGCAGAATGGCATGTTTGTTGTATAGTGGCCACTCTGCTGCACAATGCCACCCCCTTTCCTGCCAGAGCGTCCCAGGTTGCTAAAAGCCGGGCGGGAAGATGTTTAAGGGCATACATATCTCCCTGCCCGGCTCTTAGCAACCTGGGACACTCTGACTGCCATCCTGCCCAGCTCCTGGCAACCAGTGATGTCAATGGTTGAAGGGAGCTGGCCGGGACATCGGCTAGAGTATCCCATGTTTACAGCAGCATCATTGCAACCCCCCTTCCTCCGCCTCAGGCAGCAAAAGGTCTAGGAGCACTGCCCAAGCCTACTCAATATTGTAATAGACACATTTCCCTCCTGGTCAATTAGTTGCAGGTGCATTCCTCACACTGCAGCTTTAAATCACAAAGGGACAAGGAATACCCCAGCCGGAACTGCCACCACTGATTGCACCAGAAAGGGGGGTGGCAGTCAGGGTTTTGAGCAGGCTTGGACGTCCTCTGGTGAACTGAGTTTGCACCAAGCCCAGGCTCATCACTACTGATTACTGGTAGCAGTAGGTCTAGGGTTAGTCATACACAAGATTTCTCTCGTTTAGCCCCGCCATCTGAGGAAGAAATCATTAGTTACCCTATTTAGCATGGATAGAAGAATCCCTACTGTCAACTATTGTATTCAGCAGCAGCTGAAAAACTCCAACAGTGCCTACTGCCTCAACAGTGTCTATCTGATTGGATGCAGGCACCATTCAGCCGATAACTTTCCACCCAGCTCCTTCAACAAAATTCAATTGAAAAATCAAGTTTTGTTGAACTGGGTGGTGCCAGCAGGGGTACCCACAGCTCAAATTTAATCTGGATCTTGCTAAATGACCAAAATTCGATCTATGTGTGGCCTGCTTTACAATATTGTTTATTGGTTCATTTATTGAGAGCAGTTTATTGAGATAAAAGCCCATGCAAATAGCATGAAGTTACACAAAGAGAGCAGACACTTATCACAGAGGTTTACACTTTCCCTCTCCAATCTTCCCCAGTCTGGACAATACTGCAAGGATTTTTGCAGAAGCTGGTCTTGAGGTCTTGCCTGTTATTGCCCATCATACAAGATTGCCTGCTTGCCCTGCTACAGACCTTGTTGCAACACTCCGCAAAAGCATAGTAATGCACAAAATGTGCGTTGCTGCTTCAGAAAACAATTCTACACATCTGTTTTTTTGTTGTTCTGGTATATTGCCATCCCATTCATTTGGGAGCAGACAGGTTTAAATGGGCCCTAAAAGGTCATGTAGGATTCGCGAACATGAGAAAGGAAATATTAAAGCAGAACTAAACCTTCCTGTCCTTTCCAGCTGAGAATGGAGCCATCTTAGCCTCTGTTGAGATATGCAATTGCCATGGTGCTGCACATGTGACCAGCTATGACATTAGCCATTTTAGCTTGAATGTTGGGATGACATAAACACAACTGGTAACTGTTGCAATTATTACTAGAGGGATGCCTTAAATGTAACTGGTTGGGTAACTGGCTGATTTAAGTTGGTGGGTTGAGTTCCACTTGTAAACATGGACAACTGTGAGCTATACCAGTGCTTCTTAAAGTGTGGGTCGCGACCCCATATGGGGTCCCGCAAATTAACAAGGGGGTCGTGATCTGAATCCCCAGCCAGGACCGCCTTTAGGGGGGTACAGCCAGTACTTGTGTGAGGGGGCCAGGCTGCCGGGGAGGCCTGGGCTCCAAGCAAGATTTTTTTATTTTCGTTTAATGTGCAGTGTAGTGTAGTTGTTAAGGTCGCAGGCCCCCCCCCTGTGCACTTGGTACCTTCCTGAGCATGTGCACGCAATACGTTTTTGTTTTTTCCCATTGAAAAGCTTTCTTTAACCCAGCAGAAGTGGAGCACAGCTGCTAGAGGTAAGGGTAAGGAAGGAGAGGGGAGTTTGTAGTAGTAGTTGGTAATGACAGACACGGCGGCGGAGGGGGCAGTTGGGGAAGAGGAGAGACACAGACGGACATTGGGGGGAGACGAGGAGAGAGACACTGACCAATGCTGGGGGAAAGAGGGGAGAGACACAGTCGGATGCTGGGGTCACGTAAAGATTTCCTCGGCCAAAAAGGGGTCACGAGTGGAGAAAGTTTAAGAAGGCCTGAGCTATACAACCCCCCTGGGCCATGTGATCCCCTGAGTTTGAGGCCTTCATTCTGTAGGAGCAGATATAGTGGGAACATACTAGGCAATCTTTAATGTGATTGCCCAATGATCAGACCATTTGCCTGCATCATCTGGTATTTTGAATTGCCCAGACTCTGCAAACATGTTCCAGTATGGTGGAAGGAGGATAGAAACACTGGTGCTGGGTGAGAAGAAGAATGAGATGTCTGGGAAAGGGAGTCCTGAAAACCTCCCATCTATTACAATGTGATTATAATAAAACCAAGGTAGAATACATGTTTTTAAAGAGGAATTTTACCCATATCTTTAAAACAACAACAAAGGCACCTTAAGAAATGTTTACTAATGACAATCTACAAACACATACTTCTAGATAATTGCAGGCTTTGTATTCTTTGCATACCTTGTTTTTATTTTTCCTCTACATTCTTCTCACAGTAGCCATTTTTACTAAGGGCAGATTACCACATCTCCCTTTACCTCCTGGAATTCTGGCACATGTGACTAGGACATGTGACCATGCACATAATCTCAGGGGAGGAAAATGCCTTTCCCTGAGAATTCATGAGATTACAGGTGAGATTTCCCATCAATGTTCTGCTGATGTTATCTTCCCATGATGCAAAGCATGGGCACAATTCCATCACTTTTGTCAAAGGGAACCAGGAAGCAGAAAACAAGAAATTGTAAGTAAAATAAAAATATGTTTGTTTGACTAATGCAGGTAAGATGATTTCATATCAGCATGCCAAGCTGTATGCCAATGTGATTTTGAGCCAAAGGGGGTAAAGGTCCACCTTAAATTGGTAATTTTTCTTTGAAAAACCAAAGCTTTCCATTTTTCTAATTTTTTTCAACAACAACAGTTTAACAACAATAAATAAATAAACACTAAATGTGATTCACATTTGTCATGTCCACATATACAACTTGACAAGATATGAGGTAGGATGTATCTACATATAGATCATATCGCAGAAACACATGTATAAGTCAGTAGGAGCATCATGTAACAGTACACGATCATTGCATCTTATTTTAAAGCACAATATTCTAGGTGATTGAGGCCTGTATTCCGTTCTCGGAGGGTAACAGGGTAGTGTCACAAATCAAACAGCGGAAAGCTAATGTTCTTCTCTACCGTGTGAGTGTGCCACCCTGAAACCCAGACTTTGCCACCACAATCAGCTTGTGAACAGGTGACAGTACAACAATGTTAGATAGTATGTTCAAAGAAATCCAATAGGTAAACATAATAAAAATGATTTTCCAGACACTATAGAATACACTATTTTAACTATTAACTATATTTTGTAATCTATATGTCACCGTATTAGTAGAATGCAGAAATGTAACTTGAGTGGCTTTATTAGATTTAAAAAATGTTTTATATTTGTATATATATTCAAAGGGTATGTCAAATCAACAAATTTTTTTACAGTTTTGGATAGAGTGGGGAAGGAATAACACTTTTTTTTTATTTGTAAGAGAGCTTCCCCCTCACTTCCTGTCCTGCTGACAATGGTATCACCAGACTGTAGGTGAGGAGAAATCTGTAACGGGGACACAGACAGAAAGAAAAATTTGACAGGGGTTCTAGCCTTCCCCTTTTCTACTAAAGGAAGACATTTTTTATTTCTGTCTGTGTCCCTGTTGCACATTTTCCCTCACTTCCTGTTTGGTAAAATGTTGTCAGCAGGGAAGGAAGTAGTGGTAAAATCCTGTAATGGAGTCCTGGATAGCAGCAAAACATGACCGGAGCTCAAATCCTTCCTCAAATCGAAGAAATAAAGTTTTAGCTGAACATACACTTTAATCAGGAATCACGTAAATGTATAGGAAACCAATCCCCTCCTTTTGCCTGGGTACTGCTTACTTATTTCATCTGTAATATCTTCAGTAGATGAAGCCTCCTCTATGCATCTGTTGCCCTGCATCATTATAAACGGAAGATCTGACAGGAAATGAGCCATGGGCAGGGATTGACAAGCATGGAAACTTATAGAAACAATACTGAGAAAACACAGCACAGATCACAATATTGAGCAGTGCAAATCTACTAGGAGTGTTTTCAATCTTTAGCCAATTCATATTAATATTCCTACTATATTAAAGAAGAACTGTGTGAATTTAAAAAACGTAAGTTAAAGGAGAACTATGAGGTGAGTGATTTACACTCAACCTCATAGTTAGATCCGACGTGTGACATTGAAACTGTCACACGTCGGCTCTATTGATCGGGAAGTGAGCGAACACATACTGTTGCTCGCTCACTTCCTCGTCATCTCCCCGCAGAGATTTCCCCCCTCCCCTCTCCGATCCTCCAGAGGTGACTGAAGGAATACACAGGGGAGGGAACAGCTGGCTCTGCCTCTAGATAGGCAGAGCGCGCTGTCAATCAGCCAGCTGGGTGGATGTCAACAGTATTGTTGGGATCTGTCACGGCGGCGGTGCTCTCAGTATATAGCTAGCAATAGCCCGCTATATATGGAGCTTTGTGTCACGGGAGGACGTTGTCTATCCCGTGACCCTAGAGAGAACTATGGGATAAAAAGGTTACCCCATAGTTCTCTTTTAAGTGCTCTGTTTGTCTTGGGGTATCCTCGGTCACGCCGGGCTGCTAGACCGGTCCCTGCAGCCTCTTCTCCCCTGGGCAGTCTAAGAACCGTTGACACCTTCACATCTTTTGCAGGTCCATTGACTTGCATTAGAAGTCAGGACGCCAAGGGACATTTCACAGCCAGTGAAGAGGGGGAGAGAGGTGAGCACTGACCAAGGATCAGATGAGTATATCTGTTTTATTTGACTCCCCTAGAAAGAACGTGCACTTAACCCCTGCAGTGCAGTGGCGAGGGTAAAGCCCCCTTAAAACTTAACACCCTGACCCTATTCCAATTAATTTGCAGCACCCTAAAGTCCTCAATCCTTAAGAGAACCATAAAATAAATATCCCACTTGTATAGGACCCTAAGTTATGCAAACTTATCTTATGCCACCAACACTTAAAACCTCCTAATTTAAAACCACCAACTCTATAAACTCTCAAACCTAAAGCCCTCAATACTTGTGCCTCCTAAATTAAAGCCCCCGATCCTGAATGCCCCATAAACCAAAGCGCCTAACCATAACACCCTCAAATCTGCAACCCCTAAATTAAAGCCCCTGAGCTTAAAGGTTCCATAAACTAAAGCCCTTCATACAAATGCACTTTAATTTACAAACCCTTAAACTAAAAAAATTGCATATTACTGTCTCTCACTTTGCACGGTTAGTAGCTGGAATGCACTAGATCGCATAATAAAATTCTCCCTGCGTGCATTAGGGTTGCCACCTGTCCAGGATTCACCCGGACAGTTCGGGTTTTGAATGCTGTGTTCGGGTTTCATGGCAGCAGAAATCCGGACACAAGATGTCAGGCAGACAGGGGCAACCAAAATTAAGATAGGGACTACTGACCTCCCACTGAAAATAGTCTCAATTGTGATATTTACATATGAATGGGTTGGCACTATTTACTGTACATGTAAATAAGCCGCGACTCATTCTCCCCCCAAAAAATGTCCGCGCGTCGCTAGAGTGTTCGGGTTTCTCTTGAAGAAAAGGTGGCAACCCTAGCGTGCATGCATGACCTATTTTTTGTGATTGCACTGCACCATGGGCATTGTGCCATGTGTTCTGGTGCAGTTAATTGCACTGCAAGGCAGGAGACGAGGCTGTGGTGCCATTGACTTAAATGTATCTCCAGGCCCCCTCCTGCCCCAGAACACAGGGAACATTTTATTATGCGATACAGTGCATTCCAGCTACCAACCGTGCTGGAACACATTGGATTCGGTGTAAACAAGCCTTTTGATGTGATGGAAGCTGCCTGTAGAGTCCTGTGCGTAATCTGATCCTAAAAAACAAATAGAAAAGTAAGAAACACTTTGTAAATGTGAATTGGGTGTGCTATATGAATGGGGACACGTAACATATAGTAGGGGGCAGAAAATGAACTTTATAGAAATGTCACCAGCACACCAAATCCCTTTAGGATAGCAAAATGTTCATTTATTTGCAATTCCTTGTCAGAAAAACAAGCGCCTTATAAAGGGGCCCTGCGCGGTCCCAAAAGCGCTTGTTTTTCTGACAAGGAACTGTAACTAAATAAACATTTTGCTATCCTAAAAGGATTTTTTGGTGCGCTGGTGGCATTTCTATATATTGCTGATGTTTGTGGCGCCATCCGCAGTCACTGCTAGCACCCACCCTGCTAGCAACCCCAATTGGGGGTTCCCAAGTGTGGGGGGCCAGTAACCCACCGCTTCAGATGTGCTTGCCAGCCACCTCGTGCTGATGTCATCAATCACTGCAGGCTCTCTTCTGAATTCTAAGAGGACCCTACTACTGGACAGCCAACATGATTAATCAATGTTAAATTGTGTGGGTGCTATGGCCAGTTTGACCCAATGTCATGCTGCTTGGTGTTTTTTGGGGGGGAATCTGGGGGAAGGGCAATGGCTATTATTGATGAATTAGCTGCCCTCACAACTTTCTTAAATGAGAAAGAGGGACACCTTCCAGTATAATGTATTTAGCCAACAAACACTCCTCTGCCACACCCCCAGTTATGCGGACCATTAAGAATTTAGACTGGTTAAACCTAGAATTTATTTTTTTCCACCATTACTTTTCCTTTATACAGGGTTTTTGAAATAACAAACATGAAAATTAAGACATATGATGAAGGTTTTAGTCCAGAATAACACTTTTAGTAGTTAAATAGAAATTTTTTATAGATATGTGTACATCAGACCAAAAAGAGAGACAACTGAGGAGGAAAGAGGGACAGAGGGATTTGGTTCCAAATGGAGGACAGTTGTCGAGGTATGGTTTAACCACTTCAGGACCCCCTGACATACATAAACATCCTCATCCTGCTGCTGCAGCCATGATCTTGGCATTGTTTTCGTTCAGCAGGTGATGCTTGATAATTACAAGTGATCTGGGCAGCTGTACAGCCGCCCTGATCACTTGCAGCAGGCTAATGTGCTGCAACCGCACACCCCCGCAATGTTTTTCAGGTCCCCTTCTTCTCCGGCCACAGCAAAAAGTGTTAGGATGGGGAGCAGGAGCAGACTGAGGAATGTCTGTTCCCCATAGCGTTTTCTGCTTCAGAGCTGTCAGAAGCCAGCTGAAGTGCCAGTTAAAAAGGCAATCAGGCACCTTCCTGTCCTTGATCGTATGTATTGAAGGCAGGAGAGACATTAGGAGTCTAATAAAGACATAAAGACAACCTGTCACCTCAAACGCTGTCACATAGAGGCTTGTTAGCCCCTTTCTGATAGCAATAACGTTAGGTGATTTTTTTTTTTTTAAAGAGTTAAAAAAATAAAAAATAATAAAATAAATACGTTTTAAAAAAAAAAATCAAACAATGCCCCCCTGTCTTCTGGTAAGCCCGTAGGGCATGCACGTGTGCGTAAACGACGATTGTGCCACACATCTCTGCGAACGTCAGAGTGAGAGCAATAATTCCAGGGCCATAATTCACTGTTAACTCTAAACTGATGAGCGGTAAAGACCTTTAAAGTGTCGCCTAAGGACAATTTAAAGTACCATTGTTATTCACCATTGCACAGGCACACGCAATTTTAAAGCGTGACATGTTTGGTATCTATTTACTCGACATGACTCGATCTTTTATTTTGTACCAAAAATTGGGTATTATTTTGTGTGTACTCAAATTTTATTTATTTAGCGCTGACAATTTACATATTGCACATTCACATCAGACCCTGCCATCAAGGAGCTTACAATCTAAGGTCCCTATCTAACATACAGGGCCGATTTAGGCAGGAACCAATTAACCTACAAGAATGTCTTTGGAATGTGGGAGGAAACCCACACAAGCACATGAAGAACATACTAACTCCTTGCAGGTAGTGATCTGGCCAGGATTCAAACCTGGGACCCCCAGTGTTGCAAGGTAGAAGTGCTAGCCACTACTCCAATTTCATTTTAGTGTTTTGCTTTCCTAAAAATATCGATTTGATAAACATTTGCGCAAATATTGTGTTACATAAACAAATGCAGCTATTAATTTTTTTATTCTACAGGGCTTCTGTTTCCAGAAAATTATATACTGTACCTGTTTTGGGGTTTAAAGTAAATTTCTATACAAAAATCCAGACTTTAGCATGTGTGTGCAAACATTTAAAAATGTCTCCATTACTAAGGTGGTTAAGGAACATGTGCAGACTGCTAGTAACTTATTAAGAGTTAAATACTTAGTTATTCAGTAAGTCAGTTTTCAACCTCTCCTAAATTCTAACGGTTTGCAATCAAGATGTTCAGGTCTATCACTATCTGAGGCACTGAAATGTCACATATTATTCCCATGTCTCCAAATAGACAGATGGCCTTTGTCATTGTATCTAAGGAACTATTCCCAGAGGGACGCTCTTCCTCACTGGCAGCAGCTCTAACCGAGGCTGTCTAACTAATAGGATTGCATTGTGACAAACTGCGCTCCCTGCCAGTATGAAAACTAGAGTGTACCTCTAAGTTCATGGCTGCATTTTCATATTGGCAGACAGCTCAGACTATTACAATGAAATCTTTTTTCCTAAAGAGGCATTAGTTAAATGATCAAGTAGCTCCACTCTTGTCTATCACAGGGATATTAACTGCAGATATCACAACGCAGAAGGGAAATGCAAAAAAAAAAAGTATCAATATTCTTGAAATAACCGGTTAAAATTATATTTCAAACTTGTTTATAGAAGAGAGAAAAGGGTATGTTGTCATAAAGTGCCAGGCAGTCACAATTCATGTCATAGCGATAACAAACCTTTTTATGGGACACAGTGGTTTCGCTGTTCATTTGTTTGTTAGGTTCCCTCTTTCTATCTCAAAGAGAATTACAGTGTCAGTTATCACCGTAAAGGTCATGCTTTACAGGAGTTAAAAAGTGTAAATGAGCGTTGTAGAGCACCGTGGATTTCCATGCTGCCTGCTGTTGCTGAAAAGTAATTTTGGACGTGAACTTTATAATTCTTTTATGACCTCATTTCAAATGCAGATTTATAGTTTATCTCTATAAAAACACTGTATAAGGCAGTGCTGTTACGGGTACTGATATAAAAGCAATTATAGGATAAACCATTTAAAGAACGACCGTGAACTTATAGCAGAAGGGTTAAAGTCAGCAACGTAAGGTGTGCTGAGGTGGCCAGCTGGAAACAGTTGTGTTCCGCAGTATGCCTTATGTTGGTGGCAGGCAAAGGGTTAAACCCAAATTGACAAAATGATTTACATTAGGTGAATCACATTTATGTTGAAAAGTTTTGTGGGTTTTTTTGCCATATCCTCACCATTTCCATTGCAGATGGTAAAAGCTACCTCCAAATCCTGTCTAATATGCAACAAAATATTTTTTTAGAGGCATAATAGACTCTCATGTAAGGCAGCAGAGTGTTAGGGTACGTATAGAAATGGTATGATAGTTTTCCTTATTGTCGTTCATAATCGATTTTATTTTTTTTCTTGGAATTTACATAAAGGCCTCCATCCAGGATTATTACATTTATTCTTGATGGAGAATGATGGTAGTGGTCTTTGCATAGAATGGCATAATATTTAAAGGATATCTGTGAATCTATATATTTGAAAAACTAAAAATATATCTAGGAAAAACTAAAAATAAATAGGTATTTTAATATAAAATGTTCATAAGTTCTTCCCCACCTCTAATAACCATATTGATCTAGAAGTTTGTAAACTTATTGAAGATGCCCATAGGATGTACTTCCTCAATGCACTGAAGCAATTTCACTCAGCCCTGTGAATATGCATTTCACAGAGCCTGCCTTCTAACTACAACTTAATGTCTGAACAGTGTAACATTATCATTTCTTGCTGGAAGCAATGCATGATGGGATATGTAGTCTTGAGAAATTAAGACTGCAACACATCAACCAGAAGGGAAATAGACACAAAGCACACTTGGAACCCATGGAGTTGTTGAAAGTGATGGGCACACAGAAGGCAGTACTCACTACATAAAAGGGATTTTCCAAGTAAGCTTCGATTGCATTATCAAAAACAACTCTAGTATGTATTCCTATTACAATGCTGAACTGGATAGTATATGCTGGGACTTTACAACACCTTTAACTCTCAGTAGCTAAGATGAAATGCAACTGTTTTTTTTCCCTTTCATTGTCTAGCCCAGCACTGCCCTCTGTCTTCAGTAAAATATTTTATAAGTAATTCAATAAGTAGGTATGGTGTGTATCTACTGGTGGTCCTAGGTCTGGTTGATAGAATAAGCAGGTTGGTTCTCCTGTGAGGCGCAAGAGAGCATCCTGTACATTCTGCAACATATGAACAGGTGGAAGTTCCAGGTCAATGGTTAGGCCAGGGGTAGGCAACCTGGGCACTCCAACTTTGCTGAAACTACAAATTCCATCATGTCTCTCAGAGTTATGCCTTTGAAGGTCAGAGTCTTGCAATGCCTCATGGGATTTGTAGTTTCACAATAGCTGGAGTAAAGAGGTTGCCTACCCTTGGGATAGGCAGCCAAGATGCCCAACTCGAGCACATCAATGGGGAGACTAGCAGGATCAGACCTGATGTAAATAAAGATATGTTAAAAATAAACAAAAAACAGACCTGCTTTGTGAAATAGTACCCATTTCAGGCACAGTAAACCCCAGTGCCCCGTCTTTCCACATTATATGATCTAGTGATATGTCACATGACCAGGACACAAAGGAAGAAGGGAAAGTGTTTCTATACTACCACATTGTTAAATACATATTTTTTTATATATATTTATTTATATTGTATATATAAAAAGGTATTAACAACATTTTGTTTCCAAACCCCCCCCTGTCCACCCCTTCACATTACCAGAGGTCTTGCACCACTCATGCGTGTATTAGAGGTTGAAGGAAGCTGGTGACAGTGCATAGATGTCAGGACACCGAGTGTCGTTCAGTGTCACCAGTTATATATGACTACACCAAAGGAACATGAAAACAAGACAGTTTATTATATAAACAAAAAATAACACAAAGCATATGCAACAACAACCCAATACACTAAACACGCATGCAAGATGAACTTACTAAACCAGCTTTTCTTAAAATGTTTACCACGGGGGAACCCTTGAAAAAACTTTCATGCATCAGGGAATCCACAATAAAAATGATTATACCTACAGTTCATGGTACATTGGCGTGATCAGTA
>NW_017307334.1:359726-380971 GCF_000935625.1 Nanorana parkeri
AAGCTTGTGCTGCTGAGGTAGTTCACAGCTGATTGTGGAGAAGCACTTTGGCCTTTTCACCTTTTGGTGCTAACGGCTTTTCTTGTAGATAGTTTAAAATAAAAGAATAAAGAATGGGGTGTATGTAAAGTGGGAACTACAACCTTCTATCCCTTACAACCAAGGAAATTGCTATCTTAGCCTCTATTTGGATTGCAGTTGCTATGGAAAAATCAAATACTTTTTGAGCAACTTATAAATTTTTTGCTACTTTCTGGTTTCCCTGAGGCACTGGTGACATAGCCTGGTCTCACAGGTGTCCCCTGGGATGGTCATGTCACCAGTGCCTTCCAGGGAAAACTTACACATGAGCCGTATGAGATCTTAGGCAGCTTGGGCCAGGATTACACCTAGCACCTAGGGATTGATCAATAGTCAGTACACTACTAGGGGTAAAAGTTATAGTAGCACAAATAATAATAACCATAATGACATTTTATATTATGATAAAATGATTAATACTCTTGCACACACGTACTCTTCAACCCTAATACAAACTGCTTTATACTCTAGATTCCTTAAACTTTTTTTGTAGAACTACAATCCTTAGCCCTCCAATAAGGTTTCAACAGAGGTGAAACTATGGGATTTGTGATTGCATTACACATACAGGGTTCATTTCAGTCTGTAGAGGAAGTTCGGAGAGTAATAAATCTATACTGCTAAGTTAGATAAGAAATGATCTGCTTACTGCACAGAGGGTGATCTGTGACTAGACAATCCTGAGCTCTGACTTCAGCCTTTCTATACTGTAAACGTCACAGTTTCGTTTTCCTAATCAGCCCCCTAATAGGACCCCCTCCTACCCCAGGCCCCATAGCAGCCATGTGAGTTGTTATGGCTATTGTTATAATTGTTATGCTGTTGATGTCAATTGAGAAAATGAGAAGGGGGCACTGTAGGTGGAGGTTGAGATTATACAAAAAATGTGTCCCTCTCTCCTAACTCAGAAAGTTTGGGCATATGTAAATAGAGTAGCATGTGCATATGTCTAATGTGGGAAGCACAGGGGCGTAGTGGTTAGCACTGCTGCCTTGCAGCACTGGGGGTCCCTGGTTTGAAACCTGGTCAGGACACTATCTGCAAGGAGTTTGCATGTTCTCCCTGTCCTTGGGTGGGTTTCCTCTGGGTATACTGGTTTCCCCCAACACTCCAAAGACAAGCTGGAAGGTAAATTGGCCTTGTATGCATGTGAGATAGGGAACCTAGATTGTAAGCTCCGTGAGGGCAGGGACTGATGTGAATGAGCCCTGCATAAATTGCCAGCGCTCTATAAGTTCCAATAATAAATACATAATAAATTAGAAACTTGCTTGGTTGATTACGGGGCTAACAAGCCTACCTTACAAATGATTTCATATGAATTTTACACAGGGATAGTTAATTTTCAATTCATAGCTGAAAATTGTATTTGCAGCTCGGTTACATAAGTCAGCTTGCATTTCCCCTAAGCAGTCCTAGTCCTGTATGTGGAGTATTTTGTTACAATGCAAATGTAAAGCATTGTTTTGCTGTGTTATGATATCGGAAATCATTAACATATCCTGTGTTGGTTTGTTATTGTTTCCTACATTCTTGTACCTCTTTTGTTTAGCCTACCTGTACTCTTAGCCAAAATAACCTAGCAGGGAGTTTTACAGCCGGACAAAATCCAGAAAGAGAAGATGCATATATGCAAACACACTGCACTGTAATATCTAATATATAGGGGATGGAATAAAATGAAATATATGGTGGTTTGACCCCCCAAGAGGCACTCAGTATGTATAATACTTGTGGCCTGGGATATAAATTCCTAGGCTTTATCTGGGAAGAATCATATTTGTGCTCCTGACATGTCTGAACTTGCAGGCTCAGTCAGTATGCATAGCAATGAGTGCTGCATGCTGAGACTTGCCCTGTAACATTGTCACAATGTCTATATTTTTAGCCCGAACATGTGAGGATTTTAAAGTGATTGCAGATAAATAATTATTCTTTGCTTGCTCATTTCTGAAGTATAATAGTGATTTACAGGATTAAAAATCAATAAATCTGTAAAAGTATTTTTTTTATTTCTCATATATAATATTCAGATAGTAGTTTTTATTATTTCTGATATATCATGGAATTAATGCTGTTCTTATATTCAGGTTGTAGTAGTTCTGGGCCTCAGTATGATATAGGTAGAGGGATTGCATGGCCCTTCTGCTGCAGTTTCTTTTTTATTTTGTTAACAGCGTGTAGAGTTCATAGGTGTGGCCAAAGTTGTTTGAGGAACAGCTCAGTCACTGACTGAAGGGCATGTCTGGGCAGATCAGCATGTGTTCAGATTAAATTGACAATAAACTCTATTCTATTTAAAGGCAAAGTCCCCTTTTTAAAAAAAAATGCAATATATATGAAAAATGTTGTACAGTCCACATCTTCAGAAAAGAAAAAAATATGTGTATTTTATTTATTATTATTATACGGGATTTATATAGCTCCAACAATTCGTGCAGCGCTTTACAATATAAGGAAGAGATTACAATCACAATACAATTCAAGACAAGATGGTAAGGTCTCGTTCACACCTAGGCGTATTGCATATGCGCGACCGTCACACGTTTTTTTACCGCGTTTCGCGGTAAAAAAAGTCGCGCGGCCGTCGCGCGTTTCCGAAGGCTACTTGGCTGTATCCCAATGGAAACGAGCAAAAAAACGGCCCAAAGTAGTACCTGTACCTTTTCAGGCGTGGGCCGTTTTGTAGCGCGTTAGGGACGGGCGGAAATACGCCAAGGTGGGAACGAGACCATTGAATACAATGGGATTTATATATTTGAGCGTTTTGTAGAGCGTTCGTCGAGCGTAGAACGCGCTACAAAACGTTCAGGTGTGAACGAGGGCTAAGGAGTGCCCTGCCCCTGAGGGCTTACAATCTAAAAGGGAGGGGGAAGTGATACATGAGGAGTGGGCTGTGTGGGGATGAATTGTTTGAGAACGTGATGGTTGAGCGGTTAGGTTGAGATGGTATAGGTTTCCCTAAAGGCAGTCAAGGTGGGCGACAGACGGACAGGTTGGGGTAAAGATTTCCAGAGGATGGCAAAAACTCTACAGAAGTCCTGGAGGCGAGCATGGGAGGAGTTGACAAGGGAGCTGGAAAGCAGGAAGTCTTGGGATGAGCGAATTCGACGGTTAGGGTGATACTTTGAGACCAGGTTTGAGATATAGCCGGAGGCAGAGTTGTGGATGGCTTTGTAAGTGATTGTTAATATTTTGAATTTTATCCTTTGGGCTATTGGAAGCCAGTGGAGGGATTGGCAGAGGGGGGTTGCAGACACTGAATGGTTGGTTAGGTGAATGAGTCTGGCAGCTGCATTCATGATAGACTGAAAGGGGGATAGCCTGTGTAGTGGAAGGCCAATGAGGAGGGAGTTGCAATATGACTATTACTTATTATTCTCATGCAAATTAGGGGACGTTGCCTTTAACCCTTTTGCTGCCAAGTGCCTGAAAATGACTTAAAACCCCCAAAACATTATATAAATATTCTGAAAGCAAAGACCCTGTAGAATAAAATGATGGCAGTTGCATATTTCTACATTGCACAATATTAGTGCTACTCTTTATCAAACTATACATTTTGGTAAAAAATACACTCACGTTAATTTTAGTGCCCAAAAACTCAATATAATACCTATTTTTTTATTTTTTTTAAATGTAAAAGATGAGGTTATGCTGAGTAAGTAGATACCCAACATGCCAAGGTTAAAAATAGCGTGCATCCATGAAACAGTGACAAATTACGGTGACCCAAATTGTCCATAGGCTATGCTTCAAATGCCTGTACAGGTCACCATTTTAGAGATATCTCTGGTACACGCAGCAATACCTAACATGTGTGGCGCAATCATGGTTACAATCGTAAGTAGGCGGATCCAACGCGTGTTAACTTTAATATTCGCACATCCACAGAGGAGGGGGACTTTAAAACGTTTTTTTTTCTTTTTACATTTCTGTTTTCATTTTAGTTTTTTTACTTAACTTTTTTAGTTGTTTTTTTCTTAACTTAACCTTTTACTTAAAGTGACACTAAACTCAGGAGTTTAATCTTAAAAATGCATTTAGGTACTGTAACTATTAACACAAATGTATCTTATTTTTGTATCACTCGTCTGTAGATCCTCAAATCATCTCTGAATTTATGCTGACACTGTCCTTCCTTCTGGAGGATGGCTACTTTTGTTCTCCATGGTCCCTATGTGTATAGTAAAGTAGCCACCACTCCAAACTCACTCCCGTGATGGACTACAATCTCACGTTTAGTTTACTAATTTGTTTTAAGATTGTAGTCCATCACAGGAGCGAGCTTGGAGCGGTGGCTACCATGGGCAAACTGACAACATATGGGGCCCCCCGGCAATAAGAGATTATGGGGCCCCCTTGGGCTTTGCCCATATAAAATCCACCCAATGCATTATTACAAGGGCTGGCCAAATTTCACTCCTCTAGCTGTGGTAAACCTACAAATCCCATCATGCATCTGGCTGTGGAAGTCATGCATATGCAAAAGTCTTGCAATGCATCATGGGTCTTGGAGCTCCGCCACAGTCCCGGAGCCAGAGTTTGCCCACCCCTGAAGATCATCTACAGTTTAGAAATGATCGCTGTACAAATCAACGCACGACAAACCTCAGACCAGATGCAACACACGGCAAACCTAAGACCAGAACCAATGCACAGCAAACCACAGGCCAAAACCAACATACAGCAGAACTCAGACCAAAACCAACGCACGGCAGACATCAGACCAGAACTAATGCACTGCAAACCTCATACCAGAACTAACGCACTGCATTCACGCCTGTAAACAGCTGTGTGGTTGCACGCAGCAGCTTGTTCTTCCCTATGGGAGGACGTGGCTGTACGGTGTCATACGGACACCCAGACTTCACATTTATGCGGGTACGGGGGTCCGCACTTGGATGCAGACAGGATCCATCAGACACGGATGACACTGTACAGCCATGTCCTCCCATAGAGGAGAACAGGCTGCTGCGCGTAATCACTCACAGCACCTCTCCTTCCCACGATCAACTGTTTATGGAAGTGTGTGCCCATTGTGAATGATGCTTAATACACACACAACACATAATACACACACAGCACACACACAATACACATACAGTACACACAATACACATGCAATACAGTACACACAATACAGTACACACACAATACACAGGCAATACAGTACACACAATACAGGACACACACAATACACAACTCTTAAACCATCAGCATACAGGACACACAATACAGGACACACACAATACAGGACACACACACAGCATCGCTATTCAGCTCGTTCATAGTTCACTATAAGCAGCCAGGGGAGGAAGAGAGGAGGAGGCTGAGACATGGAGAAGAACCCCCCCTCCCCCTCCCAATGCTGTTCCCGGACGGAATGTAGAGGAGCAGCTGTGAGTGCAGGAGGGATCCTCATACCTGCTGAGTGCTGACAGCTTGCCTCCTCAGTCCCCCTGTCGTATCCTCTCGCTCCCATGTGAGTCTCTGCCCGAACTTCTAGGCCCCCCTTCCCCGGCGCCATCAGTTCCCTGGCAGTGCCTGCAGAGCGGCCGGTGTAGAGAGGGAGAGGGCCTGGCCAGGGGCCCCGTGCTGGTCGCGGGCCCTCGGGCAGTGCTCAAAACAGCATCAATTCTGCTAGATACACACAGTTTTTAAAGGAACTCGGCAGGTAGGTTGTACCAAACATCTTGGGGAACTAACTTCAGATCTCCTGTAGATGTAGGTTGTCTCAAATCCTTCTGTCTCTTCATTTAATCCCAGACAGACTGGATGATGTTGAGATCAGGGCTCTGTGGTGGCCAGACCATCACTTCAAGGACTCCATATACATATATATGTTATATAATATATAACATATGTGATAGCATACTAGTGGTGACAGGTGCTCTTTAAGGTGAAAGGGCAATGGAGCCCAGGAAGCAAGGCAGGGGTGTCGGGTGGGGAAGGGAGCACACTACACTGGCCCCTGGAAGGATCGCTTCCAGTATAAAGCCGACAGTCGGCTTTACACAGGAAGTCTGTTCAAAGGGGCCCGCTGCCAGCGACGTATGATTTTATTGGCAGCCAAAGGACTAAAGCTTTGAGAACTGAGCCTATTGCCAATTTAGTCAGAACACATGCTGATCTGCCCAGACATGTCCTTCAATCAGTGGATCGCGGGTGCAATGCACTGGCTTCTGCAGACTCTTCCTCCCATCCCGGTCCATACCAAGGTACGGACATTCAGTAACATGGACAGGAAAAAGAATGTATAAACTACAAATGCTGTAATGTCACTTTTATTCCATTGCGGCAGTGGCTGATGGGAGTTGCAGTTTTTCTATTTACCGATCCTGTTAAAGATCTATTTGAAACATCTGTGCATGGCCATTTCAAACCATTTTCACCATTTATAAACAACACCAGCCTGCAAGAAGAACTCCACAATTCAGATAAGTGTGTGTGTGTGTTGATGATATCATCATATTTTATGTTACACCGTGAATATGAGTGTAACATGAAACATGGTTTTAAAGGTACACCTAGCCTTTAAATCTGAACCCCGGGCATAAAAAAAACTCTAATTTAAATATACACTATATTTGCCAAAAGTATTGGGACATCTCTCCGAATCATTGGATTCAGGTGTTCCAATCACCTCCATGGCCACAGGCATGCAGACGCTTCTACAAACATTTGTGAAAGAATGGGTCACTCTCAGGAGCTCTGTGAATTCAAGCGTGATACCGTGATAGGTTGTCACCTGTGCAATAAGTCCATCCTTGCAAATTTCCTTGCTACTAAATATTCCACGGTCAACTGTTAGTGGTATTATAACAAAGTGGAAGCAACTGCCAACAGCAGCAACTCCATAGACATGTGCAATGGCAAAAAAATAATTTAGTTTCGTTTCGTTTTGATTCGAATTTGTGTTATTTCGTTTTTCGGGGTTCGGGAGTGAAAGTCAATTCGTATTCGGAATTCGGATTCAGACGAAATTCGTTAGCCGTAGTCCGTACGAACGTTTGTTTTGTTTCTTATTAGTCTCGTTAATTTGTTCGTTCATTTGCAATGAAGTGAGATTTAAGGGGAAAATTTTTTTTTCTCCTTCTCTAAAGGCACTTTGCTGCAACAAACGAACGAAAAGAATAAGAAACGAAAACGAAACGAACGTTCGAACGAACTACCGCTAACGAATTTCGGAAACGGAAATTCGGATTCGTTTGCATTCATTATATCTGTAATTAGGAATTCACATACATCCGAATGTCCGAATTTCCGAAAATTAGTCCGAATTTCGATTCGGAACTAAACGAATCGCACATGTCTAGTAGGCCACGTAAAATGACAGCGGGGTCAGCGCATGCTGAAGTGTACAGTGCGCAGAAGTCAGCAACTGTCTGCAGGGTCAATAGCTACAGACCTCCAAACTTCTTGTAGCCTTCAGATTGGCACAACAACAGTGCATAGAGAGCTTCATGGAATGGGTTTCCATGGCCGAGCAACAGCATCCAAGCCTTACATCACCAAGTGCCATGCAAAGCATCGGATGCAGTGGTGTATAGCACGCTGCCACAGGACTCTAGAGAAGTGGAGACGTGTTCTCTGGAGTGACCAATCACACTGCTTTGTCTGGCAAGCCGATGGATGTGTCTGGGTTTGGTGGTTGCAAGGAGAACGGTACTTGCCTGACTGCATTGTTCCAAGTGTAAAGTTTGGTGGAGGGAGGATTATGGTGTGGGGTTGTTTTTCAGGGGTTGGGCTTGGCTCCTTTCTTCCAGTGAAGGGAACTCTTAAGGCATCAGCATACCAAGACATTTTGGACAACTTCATTTTGGACAATTGTGCTCCCAACTTTGTGGGAACAGTTTGGGGATGGCCCCTTCCTGTTCCAACATGACTGCACAACAGTGCACAATGCAAGGTCCATAAAGACATGGATGAGCAAGTTTGGGGTGGAGGAACTTGACTAGCCTGCACAGAGTCCTGACCTCAACCCAATAGGACACCTTTGGGATGAATTAGAGTGGAGACTGGGAGCCCGGCCCTCCCGTCCAATATCAGTACCTGACCTCACAAATGTGCTTCTGGAAGAATTGTCAAGCACAGCCTTCCGAAAAGAGTTGAAGCTGTTATAGCGGCAAAGGGTGGGCCAACTCAACATTGAACCCTATGGACTAAGACTGGGATGCCATTAAAGTTCATGTGTGTGTAAAGGCAGGCGTCCCAATACTTTTGGCAATATAGTGTATTTCTCAATTATATTAAAGCATTCAAACATCCACTATTAGTCTGTGCAAAAAGAAGAGCTGTGGAAGGGGTCGAGTAGCTCCTCCCACAACAGGCTGCCTGTAGAAAAATACAGGAGGGGGCGGTTACAAGACCACACTGCACAAGGAGAGAGAGCAGCAGTGACTGGTCTTTTTTAGAGGAAACTCCTGCACAAGATCAAAGTAACACACTAGATTATTGCACAGATCTGGAAGAAATACAATTCCAAGATTCAAGTAAGAATACACATGCCTCTTGTATTTACACAATATTTCACTTAGATTTTTTTTATTCATTGTTAAGATTTTATTTGCCCGGAGATTTTCTTTAGCCATTATAGTTTCCCCTTAATTGTCTAAGTGTTATTTTTATTGTCCCCCAACATTGGTTTGTGCAATCTTCCTCTCTACGGTTAGCTAGCACAGTAAAAATAGGAGTAGTTTATACACAGCCTTGATCTATGTAGTTTCCTATTACTTGAGAGTATGATGTTTGTAAAGTTTACTTGCTCTCTTGCTACTAACCACACCCTTGAGTGATCTATATGCAAAAACTATGACAAAATAAAACCTGCAATATCACAGTGTAATATAAAAAGGGAAGTGATAACCACTATCTGTTGTTACTGTAGGGAAAAAAATGATTTTGCAAAGGTTTGCAAACCGCAGTGTTAAGAATAATTTTCCCCAGAGTTCAGCTTTAAACTACACCTATTAGTACCCTATGGGCTCTGCAGCTGCAAAACAAAGCAGCTAAATGTATGTGTAGTCACCACTTGTCAAGTGCATTGCACTTTTCGAGCCACTAGGATACTTACAAGTAGGGATGCACCGATATGGGTTTCCGTGGGCCTGCATTATCTCAAGACCCGCCACCTGGTTTCTTGATTGCCTGGAAAGCCGATGTTCTATCGAAAGAACACCGACCTTACTTCCCTCATGACACTGCGAGGCAGCTTGGCTTCCTGACCAATCAGGAGGCCAGGTGGCGGGTTTTGGTGTGCCACCGGGCTTCCTGCAGGTCAGAAAACCAGGCTGCCTGGCAATAAGTGAAGGCAGCTTCTTAGCCAATCAGAAGGCGGGTCATAACCTGCCGCCTGGCTTCCCGATTGGCCGAAAAGCCGGCTCCATTATCCCTCACGGCACTACCCATCAGAGGAAAATCTCCCTTTATCCGTAAGTTCCGGTATTGGGGGTAAGTATCAGAGCATTTGGCCGAGTACTCATCCAAATACTCGGTATCAGCACCAATACCGATACTAGTATCGGTATCAGTGCATCCCTACGTACAAGTGTACTCTAGGATTTAGATCAGTAATGCCAATCAGACCTGTGTAGGCTATCATTGTTGGGTAATTGTCACCCCTAAGCATGACTGTAGCCAGGTGATTTAGAGGTTGAGTTTTTTCTTACATGTTTGTATGCACGTTTTTCAAGAGTTTTTCTGCACTACTTGTAGTCCAGGAACAGAATCAAGCCTTTTTGGCATAATTGAGCTTTTAATGGGAACGTCAAAGGTTAAATTATTTCTAAAAAGAAGCTCATGTATTTTTCCATGCTACAGGCATCAGGCTGCAAACGACAACACTTAGATGTGAACAGGGACCATTGAGCAATGGGATTCCTCTTGTTGGGTGTTGCAGCACTTAGACAATCAAGCTACAAAACACCTAGGTGTGAATGGGGCCTTAGTTACCGCACACTGTTTATTACATTGCACTTAAGGGCTCAGTCACACCAGTGTTCCATAAAAAATGGGCAGATACCTGCACCCAGGAGCCACGGGTGTTACATACAGCCAGCCTGTACATATCAATGACAAGCTGCAACTGTATGCTCTGGGTGTGCACATCCATACAGGTTTAGATGTACACCCCTGGACACAGACTGTCTGCCTCCAGGCGTGTAGATCCCTACCTGCACGCAAGTATATACTCGAGGGGGTGTTTATCAGCATACAGATGCAGCCTGTCATTGACCAGTATAGGTGGGCTGTTATGAAACATAACAGCCCACCTACGCCAAGATCCATCCATTTTTTATGCTACATGGACCTCTATGCCCATGTGAAGGAGCCCTTGCACTGTTTTGATTTA
The DNA here is from genome assembly GCF_000935625.1 of Nanorana parkeri. Lineage (NCBI taxonomy): Eukaryota > Metazoa > Chordata > Amphibia > Anura > Dicroglossidae > Nanorana > Nanorana parkeri. The sequence continues at coordinate 370,162 of NW_017307334.1, forward strand.
CTTTTAAATCTATACTAAGTTTAGCATTCTTTTCAATGTGCATAGAGATATTGGGACAATATACAATCGCTAAATGTGGACAAATGCAAAACATGTATATCCTTTCTATAACAACTGTCTTCCTATTAGCAAGGCAGGGTTTACATTTGTTAGTTTATGTCTCATTTATCAAGGAATTTGCTATAAATGTGTGGGTTGTATTTGCTACCGTATTATATCCTTTATCATCACGAGAAAGGAGGTACATGCAAGGCCAAGATTGTTGTAAGCATTCAAGTATCATATAGATACTTTCAATTTAATAGTTTGTGCAAAATGTTGCAAAGGGCTGTTAAATTTCTTGCTTAAACAATGAAGTTGTCTTATCACTGTCCTCTCACATTACACAGAATCTTCACATGGAACTTGCAAAATATATGATGTATGATCTAGTTCACCTTACCTGACACAGAGATGCATACAATATATTTAGAATCTGCCAGCATTGTAAGCATCTGTTTTATCAGCATAAGTTGTATATAATGTGCTTTAAACTAAAAATGAATCTTAGGTCCCCGATTAATACCAATACATTCCAGTAAGGCACAGTAAAACTTGCATCACTGCAATGCATTAAACAACAGGTGCATTGCTTTGCAGTGCCATTAATTTTGAATGGCATCTCAATGCATCCACAAAGTACACCCCGATGTACAGCGCACTACAGCGCACCACCATAAGAAATTATATCGATCTGCCCAACAGTGCAGAAGATCAGAAGTGGTCTTGCCTCAGAGAATATAGGAGGCTACACTTTAGGTAAGTATTAATTAGGCATTTGGAAGTGGTGTTAATTAGGCAATGCAGCATTCTTCCCACTTACCACCAATGCAAGGGGTATTCTTCCTCCTACTGATTATTATTGTAATGGTTATCTTTCCCCACTGACCACCAATGTTAGGAACATTTTTACCACTGGCTTTGTTCCCACAGACTACGCTCCAGGCACTGGCGGAACTACCAGGGTCGCAGCAGTCGCAATTGTGACCGGGCCCTGGAGTTCCGCCTGTTCGGGGGGGCCCAGAGAGGAAGCAGAGGGCCGGCAGCTCCCTCATGCAGCCCCCCACTCCCTCCCCCGGCGCTCTGCCACCCGTAGCAGAAGAATGTACGGGTGGCTGTACGAGGATGGAGAGGAGGCTGTGTTGGTCACCTGTCTGCCTTGCGGATCAGCTGTTGGGAGAGGACCCTCTGACCGCCGAGATGAAGTAGCTGCTGCAGGAGTCAGGTAAGGCTGGTTGAAGACTAGATGGGGAAGGGGGGGCGCGTGGGGTGTTTGAAACTGGTGGTATTCTAATTTACATTAGAATGTATTGCTGAGACTTGTAGTCCTGTATAGCTGGTGGTGTTCTGCATTGCTGTATAATGATTATACAGCAATGCAGAATACCACCAACTATGCAGGACTACAAGTCCCAGCAATACATTATATTAGTAAGTAGTGATGCACAAGTGCCAATACTGGGTATTTTCACGAGTACTCGTGAAAATGCCTAGATACTAACTACAGATACCGGCACTGGCAAAACTACCTTAATAGTTTCTTGCAGCGGGGCCCTGAGTTTTCTAGTTACGCCTCTGGCTCCAGGTAATGTCATGGTGTCACTGATATTATCTGCATATTATAGCGATTGCCCATTTGTTGCTCCCATATTTTCACAAGTGCCTGTATGTTGCTTGTATATATGTTATGTGTGTATATATATATATGTGTGTGTGTGTGTGTGTTTGTGTGTTTACAGTGGGGTTTATTGCATTGTACTGTGTCATTCTGTGTAAGTGTCTGTTCTGGGGTCAGCTTACTGCGTACCAACCTTCTTCTCAGGTTCTGTGGTTGCTTGAAAGCCAGTATTGGGGGCAAAAGGGAATCTTAAAAACTCTCATAAAAGGAAAACATTTGAAATGAAAATTACACACTACCAGAACTTTTTATGAATATACAGAACATCACAATTTTAATGTATGTCATATATCTCTGATCTGTTTAGGGTTTATTGGTCATCCTTTGTTTATTTGTTTTATCTTTTGATTATCAGGAGGCATTCAGCTCTTATGTGTCCATTATTTTATTTTTTTTCTTCTTTATAGCATGGCTGAGGATTGTATGTGTCCATTATTAGTATTTGTTTAATTTAAGGATTAATACTGAATAGAGGAGGTAGGTGTTATAAAATAATCTTCCCTGGGTGTTAAAGGAGAACTATGAGGTGAGTGCTTTTCCCTCACCTCATAGTTCTAGCCGACCTGTGACAGTCTCATTGTCACAGGTCGGCTAGAACTATGAGGTGAGGGAAAAGCACTCACCTCATAGTTCTAGCCGACCTGTGACAGTCTCATTGTCACAGGTCGGCTAGAACTATGAGGTGAGGGAAAAGCACTCACCTCATAGTTCTAGCCGACCTGTGACAGTCTCATTGTCACAGGTCGGCTAGAACTATGAGGTGAGGGAAAAGCACTCACCTCATAGTTCTAGCCGACCTGTGACAGTCTCATTGTCACAGGTCGGCTAGAACTATGAGGTGAGGGAAAAGCACTCACCTCATAGTTCTAGCCGACCTGTGACAGTCTCATTGTCACAGGTCGGCTAGAACTATGAGGTGAGGGAAAAGCACTCACCTCATAGTTCTCCTTTAAATATGCAAGTTTCTGCTACTACTTAACATGCCATGTTTTGAGGATTTCTTTCGATAGGAACAAAAGTGAGAACTAATGATCTACCACTAATGATGATTTACCAGTTCAAGGTAAAGGAAAACCTGAAAAATGTGTGGGCTTGGAAGAGTTGAATTAATAACACCGGATTAAAAAAATTAAATTAATGGATTTTTCCTTCTTTATTTTTTTTTCTAAAATACATTTTTTTTTGTAACATAAATGCAACATAAACTAAATATAGGTTTCAATAAGCATTTATTTCCCCTTATCCTATAAACATGGGGGGTGTGATCTTTTTTAATAGCACTGCATGAAGCAGGATGTTCCAGGGAACACCCATTATGTTGACAATCCTTTAAATGTAAAGTGGAAATGATTCTTGTTATGTATCTACCTACAATGAAACCAGATCTCAGAACAATTTTATCTCCCACAACTGTTACTGGTAGCTCGAATCCCAGTAATAAAAAGGAAGTACAGCTTCAAACTCATAAATCTGCATGAAAGGTTACTAAAGCTGGCCACACACCTTACAATTATCTGCAGGTTTTCTATGGTCAGATGGAAAAGGTGGAACAGATTCCTCCATCTACACTTAACTGTGTGGATGGAGGAATCTCCACCTGGGCCAATCTGTTGCACTTTTTCCATCTGAACACAGAAAATCTGCAGATAAATTGTAAGCTCTATGGGCACCTTTAAACACGATCTGCTCTTCATCTAGGTGATAATGAATAAAGGCAGTCTCATTTAAGAAGCAAACATTTGCATTGCCTTATTGTTATTAACGAACAGATTGCTTATGGAGAAAATATGAGTTCTATTATATTTACCAACAAGTGGACATCAGTTTATGGGCAATAACCTCAATCACGCTCTTCCTGTAGGTGCTAATTAGACCCGTTAGCAGTTGGTAAGTATTTTTGCTGATTCCTGTACACAGAGAAACTTGCTTCAGATCATGCCAGGGCATTTGAGTGGGACTGAGGTCAAGACCCTCAGTGGTGATTCTAGAATACAAGTTTTCTTTTTATGAGCCACTCTGTTGTTGACATACTCATGTAGTTTGGGTAACTATCTAACTGTACAATGGTCAGACTTCTTTTTGAGTTTTTGATATAGACACTCTGACGTTCTGCTATAAAAACATGATGCAACTTGAAATTCATGAATCCCTTAAAGCTGAACTCCTGGAAAATTGCTAATACACAACTGACATAAATATATGTTAAAGGGTATCTATGGTCAAAAAAACAATAATAAATATGTATCTCTATATTACATTTCTATAAATGATATCCCACTTAGAAGCACATCAATCGAGGAAGTACTTTCTCAATGCACTGACACAATTTCACACAGCCCTGTGAATATGCACTTCCTTGTGTCAATCACAAGAGCATACCTTGTGAACTACAACTGAACATCTAAACTTCCCACCATGTAGCATCATAATTGCTTGCTGAAAGCAATGCATTATGGGCTGTTTAGTCTTGAGAAATCGAGATTACATAACATCAAGCTGCAGGGAAAGAGACGCAAAGCACACCGGGAATCCAGGAAGTTGCTGGAAGTGATGGGCAGACAGAAGGCAGCACTTCGTAAAATTGATTTTTTTTAAAGTAATCTTGGATTGCATTATCAAAAACAACTATAGTATGTATTCCTATAACAATGCTGATGTTATAATAGGATAATATATGCTCGGACTTTAGAACTACTGTAAATGTTTTAATTTGCTCAGCCAGTAATGGTATCTGGGTACCCATGCCAGACAGGACAGCCAGGCCTAGGACCTAATGCAGACTACACAGCAGTAAGGGAATGTAGCCTGGTTAAGAACCTGATGCACCCTGTGATTAGACAGTGAAAGAGCAGAATCACTCTGCTCATCTGTAGTCATGTTCATAGACAGCAATACAGTACAGCCTGATTGGCTCTTTGAGATTTCCCTCTCCAGTCAACTACTTATGGTGATTTTATGTAAAAATAGGTTTCATTATTTCAATGGATACATAACTGCATGCAAATATTTTTCTATTTACCTGGAGTTCAACTTCTCCAGACATTAAGGCTATTAACCATTATCATTCCTCCAGAATACTTTACAGTTGATATGTAATTTTATCACGCAGTGTTTAAAACATTATGATGTGTAAATTGACCATAAACATTCAACTCTTGTAGTTTTGTGAAACATCCACATTTTTTTTTTTAAAGCTTTGGTTTTCTCTATCTGTGTACAGAAACCCTTTGTGGTTTCCTTATAGCGGCTCATTCGTGTTTGAGAATTTTATAGTGCACCCTTGTAGTGATCTTTAAAATTGCCAATTTTGAGTGAGAGCAGCAGTTTAATTTCTTCCATATGTAAAATATCTGCATCACTGTGGACTAATGGAGGCCTAAGTCTTTACAGTAGCCTTGGTTCTTGAACCCTTTCAAACACATTTGATTTAAAAGAAACAATTCCAATACAGTATAAAGATAGATATTGCATTGTAAACTTGCGAGTTGCTTATTAAAGTAGGTTTATTAAATAGGTGTGTTTGCAGGGGAAAATCAGATGACATTTTAGAAACCATTCATGCAGAAAAAAAAATATAATGTTTTTGGACCTGTTATTATTTTGCTATTTTTGTATTATAACAGTATTTCACAAAAAAACTTAAAGTAAATGTTTTCATGCTTGCAATTATTATTATTATTATTAATAATAATAATAATAATAAAAACTATGTTTTTTCCCCTCTCTTTAAAAAAACCCTGTGCTGAGAAAAAAATATAGACTACATTGTCTACCTCCTTCTGAAAATGGAATCTTCCTGGTTGTCCTTGTCTTTAGTATTTTCTGAATCTGTGAACCAGAAAAAAACATGCAGCACATGAAGTCAGAACTATTGATGTTCATTCCTGTCTTTGTTATGGGTAGTTCTTGCAAAAGTCTGCTCATACAGGGGACAAAAAAACCCACTGGCTTAATCAAGACTGGTTTTAAATGTGGCCAAAGACACACAGACTGTCATAGAACAGTCTTAGGCCAAGTGCACACTTGGGCGATCCCAGGACGCGCGTCCAGAGACTGTGCGTTCGTGTGCGGTTGCACACAGCAGTTGCCGCGCGGCCCCATTTATTTCAACAGGGTTATATCCGCGCGACAATCACTGAAAAAAGATACATGTAGAAAGGACATGCACTGCGCTGTTTTTTCAGCCGCAATAGAGTGCGATTGCATTGGCGGAATTGCGGCGGGAAACCACGTGATCTGCCCGGCACGACTGGAGTGCCATTAGAAAAGAATGGCACCACCAGCGCGATCTGAGGTGGTGTGCGATTTTGTGACGGTGCACGATTGCCGCGCGGTCAAAGATCGTGCAAGTGTGAACCTGGCCTAAGTCTAAACACATGTTAATTTCGGATGGCCAATATCTGACTTGCCTTGGATACAATGTCATGAACCTTCTGGTCTAGGAGATGTTCTTTCTAACAAGAATTTAAAGCATTTGAGGTACAATAATCAACACATGCTTTACCTGCCTACTTTTGTCAGCATGAGACTTTCTTTAGAACCAACCTGAGACCAGCAAGAGGCACCAAAAAAAGAGTTTTACAAACCAAGCATCTTCATCTTCAGTTGTAGTTTTTTTGTCTAAATAAGCACTAGTTATATTTAAAACCACAATTTTACCTTTAGTATAAATGCAACTATATCTGGAAAAGAAAGAAAAGAATAGAATAGTGTACTTGGGCACCCAAAAAAAATGTAATGTGTATTTTTGTATGCGAAAACCTTAATCCCAGGGGTAGGTAACCGTGGCACTACAGCTGTGGTCAAACTACAAGTCCCATGAGGCATTGCAAGACTAGGACAGCCACAGGTATGATTCCCAGATGCAGAGGCATGATGGGATTTGCAATTTTAGCCCAGCTAGAGTGCCAAGGTTGTCTACCCCTGCCCTATCCTAAAGTAATCACAGAGGCCTATTAATTGAGGCCTAAACTGTTCATGATGCCTAAAGTATAGAGATAAAACTCTTATGGATATGAGGAATTTGTCAACAAGTAGTTTGTTAATCTCAAATCAAAAAATAATTACAATCTCCTGCATAGGTCTTAGTTTGAACTAGGATAAAGAAATGTCCCATAATCCTCAGTTCCTATATGGTTATACTGGCATCTTCATATTTGTACAATTTGCCTATAATGAAAGAGTGCGTTCTATTGAACGTTAAAAGAAACGGGGTGTAACCTGACTCCTACATGACAACATTATAGACATTATACATTTGATAGAATTTCCTCTCTTCAGAACTGTAAATAAGTCAGCTGTTTATGAATAAAGGGAAATGCCTGGAACACTGACCTTTACAGAATAAAACAGCTTTGTCTGGCGAAATTGTGCCTGGTGCATTGACAGAAAGCAATGAGTACACAAGGTCAGCTCTAACCACAAGGTCTACCTTAAAGGAGTATTCCAGTCAAGGTAGACACTGCCAGTAAAGTCATACAATATCGTATTATTATATATAATATCAGGCTCTGAGTCCTGGGAATTTCCATTGCTTGTTTCATGAGCCTCTGAGTGTCTGTTTTGAAGGTTATAAATGAGGTCCTAGCAAGTGACACCAAGTTTTCAGTTATAAAAGGATGAATGAAAAGAGTTAACTGCTACCTGGATTTGTGTTGAATGCAGTTTATTTATGATGACTAGTTTGTCTCCATTGCCCATAGAAGCAAAACATGACTTGTGAACTAGCGCTTCTTTCTAAACATTGCACACAAAATGAAAAAATAGGCGTGCCTAAACCTGCACAATATATATTTTGGTTTATGTCCTCCTATAAAAGAAAAAAAGTCCTCCTTTTAAAACAAAAATGTCAACCGCACAATTCAATTTATAGTATATACACATCACAATGGCAGCTGAAGCATGTGCAACAATTGTTTTAAATTCACAATCAATCCATTTCAATAAACAATGCACAAATGAATCAATAAATATATGTAGATATATAAACTCCTACACTTTCCAGATTATGATAATCAGAATTCTTCTTACCTTCTGGGAAGAACCGTATTAATCAAAACAATGTCAAATGTGCTTTTTCTTCTTTCAGAGGACTATCAGTGGTCTCCTTCTCTCTTCCTCTGCCCCAATATCACATATAAAGCAGCTCAAAAAAGAAGATATGTAGACCATAATGTATTCCGTACGTAAAAATTTTTATTAAAAGAAGATTCAAACACTTACACTTACCTGTGCATCTCTAGATATGCACAATCTAGGCTCATCAATAAAACAAACAGTACTCTTTCTCCGTGTGAGTGGCTGGTGCCTTCGCTCCTACACCATCTTCCGTTCCCATAATGACATCACCAAGCTCTCCTCCGATTTTAGAAATGGTTGTTGTGTGACCCAAAACTATGATGGAGTTTGTGGTGCTATATTCTGCTGCTGCGTTATGTAACATTGCTTATTGTACTTTCTACTCAGAATAACAAAATAAGGGATTACTTTGGCAGTAACATAAATCCTTTGTGCCAACCAACATACTGTACCTAGCAACTGTACCTGATTTGGAAGGACTGTCCCGTTTTTGGACCCCAATCCCTCTGCCCCTCTTTCTTCCTCACTTGTCCCTCTTTTTGGTCTGATGTACAGATATATATGAATAGGTTTTATTTAACTTCCAACTTATACTTTGTTTTACACTAAAGCCTTTATCCTATCTACTAATTATCTTGTTTGTTATTATAAAAAGCCAGTATAACGGAAAAGTAAAGGAGGAAAACATCAATTCTGGGTTTTATTAATCATTTTTGTCACATAAATTCTTAATGGTCCACATAACTTGGGGCGTGACAGAAGTGTGTCCATTGTCTAAATCCATTGTGTTGGAAGGTGTCCCTCTTTCTTATCTCAGAAAGTTGGGAGGTATGCGATTATGGATCTCCTTTTGACTTTGCCTAAAGGAATGGGGATGCAGTTGTTGTAGATGATAACCGTGGTGTGTGATTCTCTTTGTTTTGAGATCACACTTTGTACTGCACAAAAAATGAACAGTCTTTTACTGGTTAAATTGTTTGGTGCACAACCTTGTCTTTCAAGGCATAAACCAGGTCTACGGTATTGTCTTCTAGGACCCTGTACTGAAAGCTGCAGGTCAACTAGGCAAGTAGTTTTCACAGTGGTTTGATGAGGTGAGAAGTCCTAGGTGTACACCTCACTCTGCATATCTTGTAAAGTGATCCAAATCTGCTGGATGCTGGCGTTTGGGAGTGCAACACGCAGTGTCATGCGTCTCTTTCACAAATATAAACAAGCATTTGATTAGTGGTAAGGAAAATGCATAGATAATATATTAAAGCGGACCTTTACCCATATCTTTAAAATAACAACAAACACACCTTAAGGCCCCATTCACACAGGAATCGGCCGGCATGTACAGCTCCATGCTACGTGCACGCCCATATCGAGCAGCTCCCGGGATGGACAGGTGCTGCGTGTGATTAGTACGCAGCCCCTGTCCTTCTCTATGGAACTACGCTTCCCAAAGCAGGAAGCGAATGTTCTGAAAGTGTATTTCAAAATCACAGCATTTTACACCTGACATGTCTATGTTATTATTTATCAACATACATAGAGGGGTGCATTGGTAGAATTTGATATTTGAGTGTAAAGGCCTGCTTTAAGTGCAGCACTAATTAGTCCCTAATATGAATAAGTACAAAAAAATATATAATTGATCCAACTGGTAATTGATTAACATAAAGATATGGATTTCCAACAAAGACACTCACTATAAACACAATTAAAGGAGAACTATGGGGTTAGGGCTTTTCCCCATAGTTCTCTTTAGGGTAACGGGAGGACACAAACTAGCATCCTCCCGTCACCCTAAGCTCAGTATACCGCGAGCTACAGCTCGCGGTATACTGAGACGCCGCAGCCGGAGCGGATCGCGACATCGATGTCGAGATCCGCCCAGCTGCGTGAGTGACAGCTGACTCTGCCTATCTAGAGGATCGAGAAGTAAGCGAACACCGGTATGTGTTCGCTCACCTCCCGATCTACTGAGCCGACCTGTGACAGTGTCATTGTCACAGGTTGGCTAGAACTATGAGGTGAGTGAAAAGCACTCATCTCATAGTTCTCCTTTAATTCCAGTGATAATCCATTCTCGTGTGATACAATTCATATTAGATGACAGCCAAAAGTCACAAAAGTAGTGGAAAGGTGCTTGCATTGTTCCCCACTGCATGATTATGACACTGCATATATTTGTGACCTACGCTTCCACCTATGTGTTTGAACTCTCACCTTATAGGCTGGACCCGGTGTTATACTAAGGTAAATCAGTGTATGGGTATTTCCATCTGGGGGATTGTGGTCAGACACTCTCTCTGTACTCACCTTTTACTTCAACGGTACTCACTGTATCCCAGAAAGAACAACCAGGGAAAGATGTACTGGGGAGGGGAAATGCTGTATAACTGCATACCACCAACAGTAACAAACATGATTACAGCACATAACAGTCGACAGTAAAGACTATGTGGTCATTCTTGCAATTTTAAATCTGCATTCGTCACTCACCACCAATAGGGAAAGTAAGTAGGAAGGATGTTTTCTTCAGCAAATAATTGCATGTTGCCAGTATTAACTAGAAACTCAAGAATCCGCCCATAAACACACACTGCTTCCTGCCTCTCTGAGGGTTTATCACGTACATTTTTACCCCACAACTCTGCCATCCAAAGGAGTTAGTGTGCAATGAGTATGTGCTAAGGTCTTCAAACTGGCTCTTTTGTCCAAAACAACAGCAGGCACCCCAACCTGAAAGAATTCATTTCAGGGAGGTGTCCTTCTCAGTTCAGGGAGGTGCTCTCTCCCCCATCCCTCCTCTCTTACCATCCGCATGGGGTGGATAGGGGAGAGGGCACCTCCCTAAAATGATGGCATATAGCAGAGAAGCTAATGCTTCCCTTGCTATTTGCTTTATTTTTTTGTGTTCTGACATCTCCCGCCATCAGAGTAAAAAAAAATTTAAAAAAACAAGAGACAGTATAGGAATGAAAAGCTTGATTGCTATTGGCTATTTCAATGTGCAATAGCCAATAG
>NW_017307334.1:380983-392896 GCF_000935625.1 Nanorana parkeri
CGTCTGTAAAAAAAAAAGAAGAAAGTATGGAAATGAATAGCTAGATTGCTGTTGGCTATTTCTATTTGCAATAGCCAATAGCAGACTGGCTATTGCACCCGCCCACTACTACTGTCAATCAGCAGAGGAGGACCTGATGGAGAACTGATTTTTCCATGCTGTCTTTGTATTTTTCACTCTGACGGCGGTCGGCGGCCTCAATGTCAGAATGAAAAAAGAAACAGACAGCAGGGAAAGGTTTACTCTGCTAGATAGAGCAGATAAAACCTTTCTGGGATAAAATGTTTCTCTCCCGGGCGTCCGTGAGCCGTTATTTTATAGCTGGAGACTTCTGGAACGACCGGGAGAGTTGACATGTCTGCAACAGATATATTCAAACTGTTGGTTAAGCCACCATGTACTGGAAAATGATACTACAAAGACCACATTGTCCTTGACCATTCAGCAATTAAATCTTGAATTCTGCAAATCTAAAGGGAAGATGATACCAGTGATGGCTTGTTCCCACACTTTGATATAAGCATATGTAAAGTTCTGGTATCCTTAGGAACACAAAAAATAATAAGGGGATTTATCAAAACTGGAGCAGACAAAATATGGAGCAGTTGCCCATAGTAACCAATCAGCTTCTCTTTTCAGTTTGTGCGATTTAGGTCAGTTTAGTAGGGCTTTGAAAATAAAAGACAGAAGCTGATTGGTTACTATAGGCAACATGTCAAGATTCTGTCATCTTGCTAAATTCCCCTTCAAGTCTGCTTTACATAGATAAACTGTCAATGGACTGTTCAGTTCAGAAATGAAAACTCCCAACAGGACACAGCAAAAAACAAACTGACCGAGGTTTTATCCCTTCCCAACTCTGTCCAAAACTGAATTTTAAAAAAATGTTTTGGTTATCCATAGACTTTGAGGGCTTGTTTCCACCAGCCCAAGTCTATCCTGCTAATCTTCTCTAGCCTCTTTTAGCCACTTCCTGCCTACATGCAGTAACACCATTGACCAGTGTTGGCTGCATATACAGTATCCACTAGGGGTGCACGTGACAGGGTGACTATGCGGGAACACAAATGGGAAACAGTTATTACCCCGTGACAAGAAGTGCCTAAACAATGACCTTATGGCAGGATCACCTGGTAATCTTTTAATAAAATCTGCAGATTTAATATCAATCAATCAATTCGTTCAAAAATCAACTAGATACCATCCTAAGAGACCGTAACATACAGGGGTATGGGTAGACCACACAGGGACTCTTATAAACACACACGCACGCACAACACACACACAAACACGTTAAACTTAATGGACCTGTGTCTTTTGAAAACAACCTTTTGAATTTACATTAGCATGTTAAAGCTTATGAGATTTTAGTGATTGGGTTTACAGCGACTTTTAATCATTAAAAAAAGAGGTGAAGGTTTCCTCTTAGGTCTGGTTGCTGGTTTTGATCTTTTACACATTACTGCCCTCTAGTGGGTGATTTCAGATCATTCATTTTCATGTCTTTTTTTGACCTTGAATGAAATATCTGTAGCTAAGTCGGGGAAAAGACAGTAGCCAATATGCGCCTAGTTGTTGTGGGTTAGTAACTGAAAGTATTGCAGCATTATGGTCAGCATGGCAGCCAGGCAACTGGCATTTGCAGAACGAGAAGTCAGCAATAGTCTGTCTTTGTATTACTCTCAGCCATGTTTCTTTTAAATACTGTACACAAAGTTTTGGCAAGCTGGAATTGCAACCCTTACTTTCTGAAAATGCCATGCTGATACCTTGGATTTAATCATTTGAGTCGCTGACCCAGAAAAGGTGTGCAGAGTTCTGATTTGCTGCCTGCTTGCTAGTCACTAGCATATAACGTATTGAAGCCATCCCCCCTCTGCCAATCCCTCCACTGGCTTCCACTCGCCCAGAGGATAAAATTCAAAATATTAACAGTCACCTATAAAGCCATCCACAACTCTGCCCCCGGATATATCTAGAGAGCAAATCAACTAGTATTACACTTCAAATTAGTGTGTAATAAACTTTTACCTAAGAAAAAAAAAAGGAACCCAAACCGCAATGGAGAAGAACAATATTATGTCCCCCAGTTCGATCACAATGCCTTATATGAATGGGAATGTTAGTTATCAAATACATCACATCGTATTAGGGATGCACCGATACCGGTTTTGCAGTATCGAGTACATAGTTACATAGTATTTGAGGTTGAATAAAGACATACGTCCATCAAGTCCAACCTATTGTGTATGCATTTATGTTTGAGCTGGTGTGTGTATGAGTCCATGTGTGATCTTGTTCTGTACCCCTGTATATTATGCTCTCCGAGGAACTCGTCCAAGAGTTTCTTGAATGCTTCCAAACTCTTAGCTGAAATCACTTCATGCGGCAGCGCGTTCCAGACCTTAACCGCTCTGACTGTGAAGAACCCCTTGCGCCCTGTGTGTTGAAATTTTTTTTCCACCAATTTTTGTTGGTGCCCTCTGGTCTTTGTTACGTAGCTAACCGTAAAGAGTTTGTTAACAATGTTCCTGTCACCATTGAACAGTTTATACAAGAATATCATGTCCCCACTTAATCTCCTAACCTCCAAAGAGAATATATTTAATTTTAACAGCCTTTTTTCATAGTTCAGGTCCTCCAACCCCTTAATGAGTTTGGTTGCCCTCTGCTGGACTTTTTCCAGCTCAATGACATCATTTCTGAGTATCGGTGACCAAAACTGAACTGCATACTCCAGATGAAGCCGAACCAGTGATCTGTAAAGTGGCAAAATTATAGACTTGTCCCTGCAATACATTCCCTTCTTAATGCAAGACAGGACTCTACTTGCTTTGTTTACAGCAGCCTGGCACTGCGAGCAGTTCTTCAATCTGTGGTCTACGATGACCCCCAAATCCTTCTCCGTTTCCGACTTCCCTAGTGGCGCACCCATAAGTTTATAGTCCATTTGCCTATTTATTTATTTTTTAAAATAAATTCTTTATTTAAAGAGTAATTTTTGTGTTTTCCTTGTACACATACAGTTCCACAAATGGGTCCAGATATGAACAACATACATGGTATCAGCAGTATATATCAGACTTAAGTTGCGGACAAAGGTACAAAACCATAAGTGGGGGTTCAGTATAGTAGTGGCTGACTGAACAGGGTCATTTGCCTATTTTTAACTCCAAAGTGCATTACCTTGCATTTATCGACATTGAACTTCATCTGCCACACAGTTGCCCACTCCCCGATTTTATCCAGGTCCTCTGAAACCGTTGTTCTTTTGCTAGATTGGTTAGGAAGCCAGGCTGCTTAGCAACGCGTACACTTCCCTGGCTGCTGAAAAGCTCCTAGAGCCCCCTGATGATTGATGTAGGTCACTGAGATGGCATTGTCCAAACAGGAATACCTAAGAGAAGGGGGGTCCAATGAGACAACATCAGGTGAATTGTCTGCAACTCCAGGATGTTAATACGTAGTTTGTATTCCTCCTTCAACTTAAAATAGCCAACAGCGGGCTCTGTTTATTTTCACCCATTGCCCAATGTAAACATTCCATCGAGCGGTGGGAATTTATTTTTCTTTCAGCGGGTCGGTGGGCATTGGGTTTCCAGGATCGGGACGATGTGATCAACACTGGATTGACATCATGGGACTTTTTTTTTAGTTTTTATTTTTAATAAAGGATTTGTCAAAAACCGCCTTGTGTGTTTACTTAGTGAATGAGTAGGGGCAACAACTACCACTTACTCATTTATGTAGGGGGTGGCATGTAGCCCCCTCTTAGAATGCTTACCAGACCTAAAGACCCTGGTGTGGATTAGAAGGGGGAACCCAAAGCTGTTTTTGTGTTTATTTTAACCAATAACAACAGTCCTGGGTGTGGGTGTTTCTTATACTTGTTAGGGGGACTGAGAAACAATATTTATTAATCCGTGATAGACAAAAAAAAACACCCATAACAACAGAAAAATCACTTTTTATGAGAAAGGCGAGGAGGGAAGAATCGACAGACAATGAAGCAGTGCAGAAGCAGCCACTGATCGCTTTTAGACAAATCAGAACCACAAGTAACACAATCTTTCCCTTTGGTAATTTCTACCTTACAGATAGAGACCAGAGCAAGTAGAGGTGAAACTCGAATAATTAGAATATCGTGCAAAGTTCATTTATTTCACTAATGCAACTTAAAAGGTGAAACTAATATATGAGATAGACGCATTACATGCAAAGCAAGATAGTTCAAGCCGTGATTTGTCATAATTGTGATGATTATGGCTTACAGCTCATGAAAACCCCAAGAACCCCAAATCCACAACCTCAAAAAAGTAGATTATTACATGCAATCAATAAAACAAGGATTGTACATAGAACAATATCGGACCTCTGAAAAGTACAAGCATGCATATGTACTCAGTACTTGGTTTGGGCCCCTTTTGCAGCAATTACTTTTGCACGATATTCTAATTATTCGAGTTTCACCTGTACATCATCAGAGGTTCCACCACAGATGTCCCTTTGCTTGGGAGTAAATATCATATAACAGGCAATGTACCTTTAAATAGCACCTTTTCCTAGAATACTCACAACCCCAACCAAGTATCAGGGGGAAAAATAGAGAAAAACTGTGCCACTTCTCACAGCCGACAGCAGGATAACTTTGCAGAGCATATGGGAGCTATAGAGCAGAATTAGTCTCCAACCCCTTCTACCCTCCAAATCTGTCAGCTTCTCACAGCTGGTGTCTTGCAGGAGTCTCACTCAGGGTTGGAGGAGAGCTGAGGTGGTCACTAGTCTAGTTTAGTGAGGTCCTCACTAGAGGTGTGGGGACACGTGACAGGCCAGGTCAACGCAGCTTTTTAAATGAAGGAAAACTTCCAGAACTTAATAGTAGAATCTCACCGAACAAAACAATAAAGCAGAAGAGACATCCATTTTCCTAGGACACTAAGCGAAACTGGCAGGCATCTTAATGATGATTTCTCCTAGAGGCATACATCTCAGAATTCTTCAAAGCTGTGTCCTTCAATGGACGATGGAGAGCTGCTGTCTCACAGTCTGGGGTTTATTTAGAAGGGGTATAGCTGTGTGCAAGATGTTCGCATCGCATTAATGCCGCTACATGGAGCCAAGAAGCATACACAGTTTCTATGCTCCTTGTCTCCATCTAGTGGTAGCAATGGGCTGCAAATGTTGCTCGCAGTTATACGCTGTGTGAATGTATTATAAATCAGCCCCTTGAAGTTGCAGACAGCCCACCCAATAATTCTGACACCCCCTTAATACATGTTGTATTGCAAAGCCTTTGGGGCATTGTGAGGCAATTGTTGAGATAATTAAACAAACTTTAAGAAAAAAGAAAAGTATTTACAAATAGTACATTGGTGTGTGTATTTATACACACTATGACTAAACAATGATAGGGAGTGCGATGTAAACAGACATGTGTCTGTTTATATCAGATCACAATTTAAAATAGCAGGCTGGCTATTGCTCCCCATTGTTTACATTCACCTGCCGACTGTGGTTTTTAGCCTCCGTGCGGCAGGAAGCAGTGAACAAAGAATTTAATTAGCAACTAAATAAATGTATTTACATTTTCTATTTTATGTCAATTTTTTTTGCCAGCTGCTTGAATGACAGACAATAGGGCGTTTACTGCACAGTATTACTGTATTTTCTAGGGATGCACCGATACGAGTATCGGTACCAAAACTTCCGGTCAGAGGGAGATTTCCTCTGACCAGCAGTGCCATAGGGGAAATAGGAGCCAGCTTCCTGTGCAATCAGGAAGCTGGGTGATGAGTAATGACCCGCCTCCCAGTCAATCAGCATCGAGCCGGCCAAACAGCCGACTTCATGCTGATTGGCCGGCCCCCTTACGTCACTTCCACCTCCTCCTATTGGACGGGATCAGCAGCTGGAAGTGTACACACTAACTACACCTGGAGGTGAGTGAGAGGGGAGCATGTACTGAAGGGTCAGCGCTGTGATGGGAGGGTGAGATCGCAGGACATTCACAAGAGTGACAACAGGTCCCAGCATGCTAGCTACCTGCCTTGAAGAGCTCTCCAAAAGCTTTGTGTGCTTTCAGACCTAATATTGATAATTACTCTATCACCAAGCACAGTACCAAGACCAGACACCTTCTGCATACCAATTGCTGGCTTGTCTGATGTTACATCTGCTTATTCTGAGTGTGGGGTGGGGGGGGTGTAAAATTCCGTGCCAATCTATGGAGCCTACTGCACATACAGGCCCCTAAGGGGGAGGGCCAGTCTGGCACAGCATTTTAAACCCAGCCGACTCTTTGTTGATTGGCTGGGAAGCCAGTTTCCCGCCCGGGCAGCATGTTATTACCCACCGGCCGGCTTTGATTGCCTAGGAAGCCTGCTCCATGCCAGAAGAAGTATCGGTACTCGGTAACGGCGAGTACCAACAGCAAAGTATTAGTACTCGATACCGGAAAAAACCCGTATCGGTGCAGCCCTAGTATTTTCTATTTAGGAAATATGAGGTGTTCTGTGATTAGACAAGGGAGAGGTACTGTGGTTCATCCTCCCCTTGTCCAATCACAGAATGCCTTGTAGACCATATTGTCACTGCATTTTGATTCCCTCAATAAAACGTGAAATACAGTTAAGCTTTTCTCAGTAGAGAAAAGACACCCATCATCTTCAGACAACAGCAACAATAAAGTTGGGTACCTGGTAATGCCTTTTCCATGAATCGCACAGGAGAGAGAGGTTCTGCACACCCAAGGAAACATTCCCACAATTAAAATAAAAGGGGCCGTCCTACCCAGATACCTTTGTAATGGAATAGCACCGAAGGACTACCAGAACCCTACAAATGAAGCAAGTCTCTGATGTCAATAGGGCAGGAATCCCTGCTGTCTTGGAAGATTCATGGAAAAGACATTACCAGGTACCTAACTTCGTTTTCCCCAATCATATTCCAGGAGAGACTAGGCTACACTACCTTTAAGAAGGGATTACCGCTGAGAGCAATTTTCTCCTGAAGACCTGTTCTTGACACGAAAAGGAGACAATATCACAGCTGTGCAGACCAGGTATGGAGAAGCCTCAGCTTTTTCTGCCCAAGATGCAGCCAGAGCTCTAGTAGAGTATGCCTTAATAACCTTAGTGGGCTCCTTGTTAACCATCCGATATGCTAGGATAATGACCTGCTTAATCCACCTAGCTAGGTCCTGCAAACAGGACAAAAATGCTAGTTCTCCAAGAATGCATAACCTCCAAATAATGAAGACACCCAACATCCAGGCAGTGACATTTTTCACTCTCATTAGCAAGATTCTGACAGAAGGAAGGAATAGTAACGGCCTGCATCTTGTGAAAATAAGAGGCCACTTTAGGGAGAAAAGCCAGATTTGGCTTTTAAACTATCCTATCTGGAAAATCATGCAATAAGGTTCTACTATAGAAAGGGCCTGTATTTCACTAACCCTCCTTGCTGTGGGGAAGAAGCCTTGTCTTTATTGGCACTGGGACAAGGTGCAGGGGCACGCCAAACTGGCACCCTCAAGTGCCAGTTTTCCCTTACTCTCCTGTGCATCCACCTCAAAGAAAAGGCTGAGCGCGCTTAAAGACTAGTCTAGTCCCACTTCCCACCCACCAGATCAGTAAGCACAACCCCATGGGATAGCAGTAAGGCGGTGGGGGTCTAGGTAGGAAGCAGCACCCAGGGGAAGGGCAGTAACCCTTTGACCACACATGCCCCCTCCCCTGGGCAGTAAGCCTTAACCAGAAAAAAAAAAAAACACCCAGTCCCTCCAGAGAACGCAACTTTCCATTTGAGAGGGGTTAGGGAAATGGAACATGTCCACCCCTTCACAAAGAGGACTGAGAAAAGGGAGTGCAAGGACTAAAAAGGCAGCACACAAGAAGGCCCCCCTCTGTGACCATAATGCTGTAGGGACTGGTTGCTTCTCCCCCTCTGGAGGAAGAAACCTCAGAGAGACATTCTAGGAGAGAGAGGGTCCCCTTACCTAATCAGACCTGGGTACTTCGTCCAAATAGATTCCCCGAACTTAAAAGAACAGGAGGCAATACCAAAGAGGCCACTGTAACTTGCACACAGGTTATTTTTTTTCCTATAGAGAAAAAAAATAAAATGCCAACTATGCTTTCCTGCTGGGCTTGAGGAAACATAAATAACTGAGGTATCTGGGCAACACAGCCCATTTTATATTAATTGGGGTTGACACATTTCCTGTTGTAGGTGGTGGAACCCCTCTCCTTGGAGGGTTGGGGGATAGACATATTCTGAGAAAGGGAGGGGTTATACCAGGCCTGGCACTGTTTTGCTTGCCAGTTTCAAAGTCCCCCAGTAGGCAGTAGTATAACCCAAATGTCTGAATTCTGTACCCCTCAGTGACCGAACAAGCTTAAAACATCCCAAAAACACAAACGGTTTAGCTAGAACACATGCATAGCTTTTTGGTTTTAGAGGCAGATTACTGCAGGTACAGAGGTTGCCCAACACCAGTCAACCTTTTGACCTTTACCAGTACAAGCCCTTTACATGGTATAAACCTGACAGAAATGCATGAGCATAAATATATATACACACACAATACTACTTTTGGCATTACATTGGGACGTCTGCCATTACACGCACATGAACTTCAATGGCATCCCAGTCTTAATCTGTAGGGTTCAATATTGAGTCAGCCCACCCTTTGCCGCTATAACAGCTTCAACTCTTCTGGGAAGGCTGTCCACAAGGTTTAGGAGTGTGTCTATAGCAGTGGTTCTCAACCTGTGTAACCCCAGGACCCACATTCGTCCTCGGCCATTTAGTCACGACCTAAGTCGCACAGCAGTGGAACACACGGCAGAGTGGGCTGCTGTGCTGTGACGGCGCTCCATCCATACGTGCATTGCTTGTACAGCTTCCATGCATGCCCTGTAGAGGTGCCGGGAGCCATAATGTGACTTTAGTCCAGGCACCTCTACAGGACATGCTAGGGAGCTGCAACTAATGCAGGTATGGATGGAGCTCCCATACTCCCAGCCCACCCCACCCCACCTCAAGCTGACACTCAGCACCAAGCAGCGTGTTTTGAATGGCTGCTCGGTGTGAGAATGGACAATGCTGCGCTAACGGGGGGCTAGGGAGAGGCTGAGGAGCCTCTCGCCTAGAAAAGTGGAAGGCATGCGGCGACCCACTGAACACGGGGTCGCGACCCACTAGTTGAGAACCAAGGGTCTATAGAATTGTTTGACCATTCTTCCAGAAGCACATTTGTGAGGTCAGGAACTGATGTTGGCCGAAAAGGCCTGGCTCGTAGTCTCTGCTCTAATTCATCCCAAAAGGTGTTCTATCGGGTTGAAGTCAGGACTCTGTGCACGCCAGTCAAGTTCATCAAACCCACACATCCATGTCTTCATGGACCTTGCTTCGTGCAGTCATGTTGGAAGAGGAAGGGGCCCATCCCCAAACTGTCCCCTCAAAGTTGGGAGCATGAAATTGTCCAAAATGTCTCGGTATACTGATTCCTTAAAGAGTTCCCTTCACTGGAACTAAGGGGCCAAGCCCAACCCCTGAAAAACAACACCACACCATAATTCCCCTCCACCAAACTTTATACTTGGCACAATGCAATCAGGCAAGTACCGTTCTCCTGGCAACCGCCAAACCCAGACACGTCCATCGGATTGCCAGACAGAGAAGCGTGATTCGTCACTTCAGAGAACACGTCTCGACTTCTAGTCCAGTGGCGGCATGCTTTACACCACTGCATCCAACGCTTTGCATTGCACTTGGTGATGTAAGGCTTGGATGCAGCTGCTCGGCCATGGAAACCTATTCCATGAAGCTCTCTACGTACTGTTGTTGTGCCAATCTGAAGGCCACAGTTAGGTCTATAGCTATTGACTCTGCAGACAGTCGGCAACTTCTGCGCTTCAGCATGCGCTGACCCCACTGTCATTTCTATGAGCTGAAGTTGCTGTTCCCAGTTGCTTCCACTTTGTTATAATACAACTAACAGTTGACCGTGGCATATTTAGTAGCAAGGACATATCACGGATGGACGTATTGCACTGGTGGCAACCTATCACGGTACCACGCTTGAATGCCCTGAGCTCCTGAGAGTGACCCATTCTTTCACAAATGTTTGCAGAAGTGTATGCATGCCTAGTTACTTGATTTTATACACCTGTGGCCTTGGAACATTTGAATCCAATGATTGAGTGGTATCCCGATACTTTTGGCTAGGAATGCACCGCTATAATCGGCCGAAAATGGCACTTTTGGCTAAATGCTGAAAGTGTAATTTTCCTGCCAATACATCAGCGCATCCCTGCTTTCTTTCCTCCCTGCTGCCCAGTGTTTCCCAGCGGGGAGGAAACCGACAGCCGGCAGAGCCCTGCGAGCGGCGTTTCCTCCCACATTGCTCAACCTCCTATCACAGTCCAGCAGAGCGCTGTGGGGGCGGAGACAGCATGCACTGTCACAGGAGGCTGAGCTCTCTCAGCTTCCTGTGACAGCTGTCAGAGAGGAGAGTGGGTACACTCCACAATCAGAGATTGCAGAGTGTTTGAAGATAATTGAGGCGATAGTATGGTTACTATCTCCTCAATTATGAATGAATGGGAATGTTCATCACTTCCTGTTCATTCATGATTGCGATTATAGTAAAAAAAACAATGCTCTCATGTTATGAATGAACAGGAACATTCAGTATAGAGGATTCCTGTTCATTTATATTACTTTGTCCTCAATCTCTTTCTATTTTGATAGGGAAATATCAGGGGTCTGTTTAGACCCCCAATATTTCCCCAAAGCCTCTAAAAAAAGTAACAAATTAAAATGAATACAAAAATGAAAAAGTTTATAAAAAATATGACTAAACATATTTTTAAAAAATTGAAAACATTAAAATAAAAACATTTTCGGTCTGACCTTTTTTTAAATTTCGGTTTCGTTTTTTAAATGTTCATTTCGAAATAGAGTAAAAGACTTGCCAAGATGAATCCAAAGTATCCCTTCAGACAAGGCTAGCAGCAGGATTTGTACTTAATCCATAAACAAGCAGCCTTAGACAAAATAACTATACTCGTGCCATTAGTGGAGTATGGGTAGTATTCATGAACATCTTCCCCTGCACATTACTTTTTTTTGTTTTATTAGTATACCTACCAAGGCCAAAAAGGAATAAGATGACCCTCTCCAGCAGACCCATTATCTTATCTTATCTACGCAGTTCAGAAATATGCTAAAATGTTTATATTAAAACAATACAAAAACTGTACTCTGTATTTTAACCAAACTTTAATCCCAAAAAAAAAATAATAATTTCACAAGGATTAAAAGATTAGGGTGGGGGATTCTGGAATCTGTACATCAACGTTACATTTCCTTTGTGTGCTGTAGAAATACAAGCAACATGAACAAATGTAAGGTGCAATAAAATCTTCCAAGGAAGAAAAAGTCAAAGCACAAAAGATTTACAGTTTAAGCATTAAAAAAGAGCAGACTTCGATACCAAAATATTCACATAGACCTCTTCATAGACTAGAATTGTCCATATTTAAGGTTCTAGTGAAACGAAGTAAAGCCTAAAGTTTGTCATCCTGCTGGGTGGTCCAACACTGCTCAGTACTTCTGGCTAAACACCTATCACATTCTAAGTATAGGTAACTGGTTAAATTTAAGCATCTAATGCCCATGTATCCTTGGGAATGTTCTACCCCATTTTGAGTGTATACGCGCACACACCATCTAGGTTAGTACAATCGTGTAGCTGCCACAGTTGGATGGTGACTACGCACAGAAATCCCATAAGCAATAAGTATTAAAAAGCCTATGCTGGACAGGCTACTGCTGCCATGGGAGGTAATAAGGAGCTGGTATAGTCCACAAACTGAATGCATGGGGAGAACAAAATCAGGTCTCCGA